>NC_024320.1:6943891-6982245 GCF_000523025.1 Cynoglossus semilaevis
TAATAATAATAATAATAATAATAATAATAATAATTATTATTATTATTATTATTATTATTATTATTATTATTATTATTATTATTATTATTACTATTATTATCCATACATCCATTTTCATCCGCTTATCTGTTAGCGGGTCGTGGGGGCAGCAGTCTCCATGACCGCCACCCAAATCACACTGCACCGTACCAACCCCCCTGAACCTTCCTGCAGGTGATGAGTCCACTGGAAGGTACCAACCACCCTAACTGCCCAGGAGGTGAACCCTGGGGTTCCACACCAATGACAGAGACATTGTCTCTGGGCCAAAGCGCCACACTATTATTATAATAACAATAATAATAATAATAATAATTCTCCAGTCCCAGCTACAGTGGATGTGAATCAGGCAGGTTGAGCTGTCCATGGTGCTGATTTCGTCACCACTGTTGTTCCCTTATTCAGACACTTTATTACCTAATTTATGAGCTTGCAAAGGTTGATTTTCTGCTTCTATTTTCCGATTTTTTTCTATTATTCTGGCCTGAGAGCTCTACTGGGGGGTAGAGCATACAGAAGTCCAGAGATGTCAAACCTAATCAGTGGTTATTTAACATTTATTGAACAGTAATTCTTTCCCCAATAAAATAATTTTGAAAAAATATTTAAAAATTGATTGTTGTACATACAAAGTACATTCTGAGACAACAGTTTATATCTAGTCTTGTCCATTCATTCTGTTTTGATCAGAACTTAGAATTAGAGAATTGGAATTACAAATTACTTGCCATGTACTGTATATGGATGGGATTTGACCACTGCATCTAACCCATCAAGTAAACATTAGTATAATCTCTCTCCTGAGGACTAAATTTAAGTCAATTATAATCTAAGCTGAGATCTAGTGGGCCGCAATAAAATGTTAAGGCGGGCCATATTTGGGCCCCCAGGCCTTTAGTTTGACATGTGTCGTAGATCTTTGTCCAAGTTGAGCAGTTAAGCTCTTGTCTCTTTAAGGTGCATTTAAGGTTCCAGAAAGAGTTTTAAGGACTGTCGTTCACTTTTACAGAAGGGTGTTGGGGCAAAGGGTGACATAGAAATACTGCAGTATTTTTCCTCTCTGCTCCGTCTCCTCTTCGATTTATTCTGACATAACCCCTTCTGTTTTGTTCTGCTGGTGCTCTTGTTACTTTCTTCCATGACCTTACACTCCCCTCCTTCTTTTTGTACCTCTCTCTGTTTTTTCCACCCCTCCTCCCCCACGCCCCCCTTATTCTTCCCCAATCTCACCTTTTCCCGACTGCCCGCTGGTTCATTTTCTTTCCATCTCTGCCCTGTATTTCTCTTACATTCCTCTCAAACAGTGTGTGAAATGAGAGGAACTCAGCTTCCTGCATGAAACAGATGTGGCTCACCGTATCGACCAATCAAACGCCGGCATGGCCACTCTGAATCATATAAGAGTGAAAGCCAATCAGAGCCTAACAATCAACTGAAGAAACACAGAGAATCTAGGATTTTACAACCCCTCTGCTAGAACTCCATCTTTTTGAGTGGAGCACCAGTCAGACCAAGACAGATAGTGTCCCTGTAATTACTTTATTTCATGTGACTCACGCTGTGGCACGCATCATCATTTTCTCATTTAAATTCTACAAACTGTCACCAACCAAAACAGCCCTGAGGGGGAAAAAAAATGGCGTTTGGCTCTTAGACATGCTGTTTCAGAAAAACTCCAGCTCGTCACAAAGCAACAGGACGTCTGACAAATGTATGTAAATTGGTTTCCAGCAAAGGAGAAAACACACAAATATCACAGGAAGTCATTTAACACTGTTCCTCACATCACAAACACAAATTAAAGCTGCCAAACATTAGACTTGATAAACATAAATGTATGAACTGAAGATGTGAAAAACTGTCATTTCATACTTCACTTCAGTCTCTGTTTGATAGACATAGTTGTTTACAAACCACACGTGTGTGTCATCTCTGGAAAGCTCTGATAAGAAACAACTTTTTGTAATGACTTCACTCGTTTCTCACGTGACAAAAAAGACGATTTTTGACCAAAAGTGTTTGAGGGGAATCTCCTCAAACCACATAAATTAGTCAAGCAAATACTTTTTACTAATAACCGATCAAGATTCAAGAGATTTCAAGATCATCTGTATTTTTTTATTAATTTTTAAAGTAGCTTCTATTCTCAATCTAGAAGTGTGCAGGTCTGTTGATTAAATGACTGGAGTTTGAATTCAAACTCAACCCAAATTGCCAGCAGCTTTTTCTGCATGAATCATTACACAGCATGCTTGTTTGCAATAATGACTAATCGCGATTAATCGCAATTAATCATGAATAATTGCAATTCATCATGATTAATCGGGATGAGTCGACGAAGGAGCACTGCTTGTGTTTTTATTAGTACTCCTATAAGTACTTTTTAAGTACCATTTGTATGTCTCAACACATTTCCTCACCGCTGCATTAACAGGGTTAAATCAAGGCCACGTCACCAAACTGAGGTTCGTGTTTCACGCAGGTACGGCTTTCTGCAATCATCAGTGTGGCTGGGACTCTCAGCAGCAGAAAAAAGGGGAAAAAAACCCTCAGTTAACATGAGGACAGGTGCTCAGGTCTTCTTCAATAATTAAAAAAACATCAGCGCTACATTTGAATAACAAGAGCAGACAGTGTTTTCCGGAGCTTTCCCCCGTGAAGGGCAGAGATACACACCCCACAACCTCACAGGACACGTCGGTGTCACAGTGGTGTCACCTTCATCCCCTGACAATGAACCTGCTGCTGCGAGGCACAGGTGGTTGATACGAGCGAAGCGGAGCAGGATAAGACCAAAGCGGCGGCTGCAGTATAAACAGCAGCGTGTCTTCCTTTATTGATTTCTGTGAGCTGTAAGAGCGCTAGTCAAATTCCCCAGAGGCCCGCGGCACTCATCCCTGTTATCTCGGACAATAAGATCGACTCAATATGACAGGCTAATCTCCCCTTTGAGTCCAAACTCTCCACATGTAAGATGACACTTATTCCTTTTTTTAGAATGACTCACACATGCGGTATTCACACTGAAGACAAGGGATTACACTTAGTTGCCCTTTTCCATTATTTGCCTCTCCCTGGCTTTTTCCAATTGTGGCCAGAGAGATAACACTTTCATCGCTCTTGAGATTTTTATGTCCATTTTTCTTTCCTTTTTTTTTTCTTTCCTCAGTCAATTCCACTTTCCCTCTGGCATATCTTAACGAATGAAACTGCCATGTTCTCAACGACCACCGCTGCCCTCCTCGTTCCCGGTGCTTTTTCCTCCTTATCTCTTCTTTGGAATGTCATTGGATATGTTTGGTTATGAGATCAACGCAGCCAAGGCTGAGCTGAGTGTTCAAATGGCTGAAAATATGTATTCCAGCCATGCTAATACTTCAGTGTGTGTGTGTGTGTGTGTAATGGATGTCTGGGGGAGGATTTGTAATCATTTAAATTCCAGACTGCTGCATTTCTGTTTGTGTACGTTTGTGTACGTGTAGAAGTTGTTACGCTAAGCACTTAGCATTAATTCTCAATCCTAACAGTAAAATAAGAAATTCGTTAAACTGTTCAGTGTAACGGTCTTTAAAGACTGATCTAAGAACCAGCCAAATATTACACATCATTACTAACTGGTTTAAAAATATTTATATATAGAACAGGTATAACATGTATTTCTACACAACATCACAATAACATCACAATGTCACCTTTATTGACTGAAAGTAGGATTGTAGTTTTGGCTTAAAGTTTTAAAACGGTTTCTTTAGTTCAATAGATAATACCAGCTCACCCCTTTAGGGGGCACCAGAGAGGAGTGATAGTTTTCTATGCTCTTTCTGATGGAACACGTCATTGGACTGAGGACAAGATGCAATCAAAACACGGAACCTTCTGCACAGCAGGCAGGAACCAAACAACCTGATTTAAAAGTTAAACTTTAAAAACAACAAAAGTGTATCTGGTTACAAACACTGATGACTTGAACTGTGTCAAACTATACTCTAGTGTAAGTAAGTTGACAGTTGGTTAACATTCTCAAATGACACTCTTAAAATGAAAATTTGGAATAAAATAATATTTTCAGTATTATTATTATTATTATTGTTTTTGTTGTTGTTGTTGTTGTTGTTGTTGTTGTTGTTGTTGTTATTATCATCACCATACCTTCATACACTTCAGAAGTGGATCGATGAAATGCTGAGTTCATGTCGTTATATATATATATATATATATACATATATATATATATAATCATATAGTAAATCAATCTGGCTCTTTGTGATTCTTGTTTTGAAATTTTCAGCTGAAGTGAATCAATACGACAGCAGAACTCATTTTCTTTTTGAACTGACTCTATGATGAACTGCCTTTCTTTTTGATTTTTCTTTTAATCTACTCCACCAATTCCAAAGCATCAATAATTATAATGAAGCAGATGTTTGATTGGTCGTTTGCTCTGCAAGGCTGTTACATTAAAATGAAACCAGATAAAAAAGTGGGTTTTTATATATACTGTATATATATTATTTCAGTATTTCGGTGCACAATCTCATATTTATATCATAAATAATTGTATCCTTGAACTTGTGCAGCAGTGGCTGAGCCTGAATCCTGTCTATTTCTCTCTCTCTCTGTTTCTCTCATGTCAACAATCTCACGTGTTTGTACGCCACCATCCAAAATCTACACCACAAACAAACCAGGAGTGAAAACAGCTCCCTGGTTCAGTGTATTAAATTGGTTCACGTGGACAGGGTTAATAAGAATTCCAACCCTACCATGGTCCTATCTTTGACCTGGAACCTCGCTTCTGCGCCTTTGCCTCATTAATCCGTCAAGTAAACAGAACCTTGTTCTCCTCACCTCCAGAAGGAGGCAGGGATAAGGAGAGCTGAGGGGAGAGATGGAGGTGGGGGCTTCTGTTTGGCTACACCAGCCACTCTCTCTCCATTTAATGTGAAGAAAAAAAATCGACCGTGCCATGTGGTACTGACATGACGCAAATGCAACAAAAAGAAAATAAATAAAAAAAGTTTGTAAATTCAATTTAGCACAGTTTGAATAGTCTGTCAATGTCATGTTTTAATTCACACTGAAAGCTAATTCTGTTTCATTACATTTTCTCAGCCATCAAAGCCATCAAAGGCTTCAGTCTCGCCTCATTTCTAGTTTTAAACCATTCTCCAAAGGTTAGTTTTCAAATTATAGTCATGGAGACAGTTTTCATTTAATTCAGTTGTTACCTGATGGGAATTCAAATCAGCCTTTTTGATGCAGACATTTCAGTACTTTTAGATTTATGTAGAAGTTTTTCCTTTATCCATTCCTTTTAGATTTATGTAGAAGTTTTTCCTTGTATAGTGAACTCACGGTGCTCTTTTTGGCCCCACGGCAATTTGTTTTGACATGGTTTATATGTTTCCATGGCAGACATTTGAGATATTCACATTTTTAAATATACTGCATATGCTGTGCATATAATATATTTATCTCTGCTGCTATATATAAATATATACACACATATATAAATATATATATATATACTGATAAATGTGAACTTACCGTACTACAGTTCTTTAAGAACTACTGCTGCTAGTAGTCATATCTTGTGTGTCCTCTAAACATCTTGTATATTTAAATTTGTGTACAGATGTGTCTCGTCTCACTGTCCTCATAAAGTACCAGATGTAGCACCAAAATGGTTCTGGGAACTGTAACTTCATCCCACACTGTACTTGTATATGGTTGAAACAGTAAAACTCAGTTCACTTGACTTCAAGATGCAGTAGTCTGGTAAAGACTGCAGTAACGCCACGGAGTAGGTTGAACATGTACTGCAGGTGCACGTGTGTGAGTAAATCCCTTAACAACTCCTGGCAATACTTGAAGTAATAAAAACCCCACACACCTCAAAGGGAGCTCCAAAGTATTAGCCGCAGCCAAGGAGTCAGTGTGTATGATTTATTAGAAGATGAAGTGGTTAAGAAGGTTTGAGCTGGGGGTCCCAAGGCCAATAGACCTGCCTTATCAAACACCAGCAGGTTCTATGGCCAATCTCCAGCCCGTCTGTTGGCAACTCAGCAGCAGCGGTGGCTATGGCTGAGGATATGAGGATAAAAGTCCGACTGACTGCAGAGTTTTGTCAGACACAGAGGGAAATTTTGCTGTACTTTCAATTTGGAAGTATTGATATGGTCCTGCCCATGGAGGAAATACAGTAAAACAGTATTGAACTGAGTCACAGTTACAGCAGGACATCCTCACTCAACAATGACATCCCCAAACTAAGGATGCACTCACATTGATACTGCTACTGATATCAGGACAGATATTTCATTCAAATAATCGTACTCCGAAACAAGAGCCAATCCAATGACCCGAAACAGGTTTTCATCTGTATCTGTGAATAGGTGCTATTTGTTTTCCTACTTTAGGAGTACTACAGTATTGAGATATTTTAACATCAGGGACAAAAGAAGGACGTTGGACTCACAGTAAGATTTGTTCTGTAACAGTGAAGTAAATAAATACAGTGCTACACAGTCTGAGTTACACAGTGTTTTCTAAAAAAGCCGAGGAGTTTTTTAATGGTCTTTTTTTTTGTTCAATGGAAACCACAGACGGTTAAAGAGCTCTGCTCACTGTCTGTTCACCTAACTGTGTTAACTTTGCAGAAGGTTTAATTTTTTTCATTAATTTTTACTCAGTGTGATAAATTTATAGTGTACATGACAGCAGCGTTGGTTTAAAGAGTTTTTGCTTTATATAAAAGGAATGTTTTAGTTTGGATTAAAAAAAGTCTTCTGTAAAAGAGAACGAAATGAAATTGTCTGTAAACCTTAATAAAACCAGCTCCCATTACATTTCATGTTGACAGTATTGAAACCTGACAAATAGAAGTATCGGGTATTACACAAGCTATTACACAAATGAAAAAACACTCATACTCATATCAGTTGGTAGAAAAAACAAACCGTCTAAAACACACTGGACTCCAATTATAGATAAGCAAAGATGTTAACCTGTTAACATCAGACTGTCAACATCATGCATCAGCTGCTCGGGCTGCGTCACCTTGATTAGCCACTGAGCCAAGGCCACATTCCCAGCTTAATCAATGCTGCGTTACTTCTCAGAGTTCACTGACTACACTGAGGTCAGATCTATGAACAGATTCACTGCAAATATTTAATTCATGCCCCAGGTTGTCAGGCCAAAGGGGGCTGGATATCCTGCTCTGGAGGATGCGATATAAATCATTCCCCTTTCATTAAATTAATGAAACTTCATTAGTGGCAGCATGTCCTTTCTGATTACCACAGACGGTGGTAGGTTGGTCGGGCTATAAATAAAAAGACTTATGTTTTTTTTTTATCAGATTAAACTCATGAGGCTGTCTTTTATTAAGGAGCCTTTATGATTGAATAAAGCATGAGGAGATTCAGCAACACATACGCCACTCATGCAAATTGAATTAGGGACGATCAATATTGCAGATCCATCCCAGGATCACGCAATTGTCTGTCTCAGATGATGGCTGTGAACGAAAAAAAAAAAAGAGGAGAGGCAGTGAGAGGACACTGTTTGGAAAAGGCATTTGTTGCCCTGAGGGTAAACACGAGCAAATAAGATGTCAAGAAGATTGCTTAAAAGGATTACGGAATGCGTGGAAATATTTTTCTTACCAAATTGTATAGTAGCTGCCGCCTCGGTGAGGGGGTTGAAGAAAACGCCGGTTCACAAACACATAAATTAGACCACCTGGAAAGGTAATTGCACTCGGCGTGTGTCCATCTGTGAGAGTACGTTTCAACAGACCATTCAAACGTTCAAGGACACAGATAAAAACATTTATCTTTTTCTTTCATTTCATCATTTGGATCTCTCGCTCTCTTACATTCACACCCACGTGCCATGAAAAACACACACACACGCACGAGGACTGGAGCTTCTTATTTGGTCTGCGTTGTTTTGAAGCAATGCTGATTAAACCAATTACAACACGAACTCATCACATTTGTAACTCTCTTCAAGGGCCTTCCAATTAGTTGTAGTCCGGTCTTTAATTTCCCTCTTAATCATGTTGAGAAGAACAGGTGTAGACGAGTGCAGGGTCGGCTTCACCTCACTGACGAGAGCAGCAGTCCACCCATGGAATCAGATTGCAACTCAGGGAACTCTGATTTAAATCAGAGTGTAAATGCAGTCCCACTGGTGCTGCTTGATCTGTGCATTGATTGTGTGTGTTCACCCCCCCCCTCACCTCCCCCCAGTGAGCAGAGCTCTGTGCAATCAGGGAGAATGGCACAAGGCCCCCTGACCCCTAACCGTGAAGTAAGGAGGACTGAATATCGAACTCCTTTCCTCTTCAATTTTCACTCACCATTGTTCTGTCAGCCGCTCCGGCCCCTAACGACTGTAGCTGCCTTTCGGACAGATATTTACCAACACAAACAATGCGCATTAGCATGAACTCACAGTTCATGCGGTGTAGTTAAATGTCACTGACTGAATGAGGGAGGGGAAGAAGAAAAAACAAAAAAAAAAAACATTCTCTATTCAAGTTAGCGCCGCTCCCTTTGCAGCACTGCAGGATCATTTTACACACTCTCCAATTACATAGCCGACTATAATATATGAAACATAAAGTCATATCTACGGTTGGATGACACCATCGCTCATAATAACCGATGAATATGTGGGTGACAAATTTCTATGATTTTAGCAGGACAGGATTTCCATAAGAAAAGCCACATCATAATTTCCCTGCGCTTCATATTAAGACTGCGGAGAGTGAGGGAACCTGTCACGGAGATGGGGCCAGGAATAGATGAGAGCAAGAAAAGATTGCACCCCATATAGAGCTGGGGGATATTATTAACATATCACGGGGACCATCAATCAAATTGGCTTAAAATGTACATACTGTATCAGAGACACTAGTAAGGATAACGAGCCCGGGAACACTGCGCAGATTCCTTATGTGACCCGGCGTGGAATCGTTCACTCACCTGCTGCCTGAGGTAAAACACATTAATGTATGTGATCGTATAAGAACAGGCTGAAGCAGGAACACGGCTCCCTGATGATTTGATAAGTGCCACACTTTAATCTGTCATTGGACAGCCAAGATCACTGGCAATATTATCACTATTCAGTCGTTAATTGAACACTAATCTATTGTTATTATACATGGGGAAGTGCCCCTAGATTAGGTCTCTAAAATGAGAAAAATTTGTAATACCAACATGTGTGTCTACATACAAGGTAGTTCTGAAACTTTTTATCCCATGTACCACCACCAGTGTGACCACTTTCAAAGTGGTCAATTTCAAACACAGGGTTCACAAGTCAATGTGCTGCAATGTGAAGAATGTAAAGACATTGGAAAAGAGAATTTAAAAAGAAAAAAAATCATGTTGAACACATCAAGAAACATTAATAAATAATAAGAGGAAGAGAGAGGTGAAATATAAATAGATGCACAAAAATTATGAGTTGATTTAAAATCTCAGTCATAAGTTTTTTACCGGGATTTAAAATATTCACCTTTGAAGTGGACTTCTGTTGTGGTGTAAGTTTGTTCCATTTGTGTGCAGCATAGCAGCAAAACACTGCTTCTGTATGTTTACCTTGGACTCTGTGCTCCACTAACTGGCCTTAGTGTATAGACCACAGAGCACCCCCGGGTTAATGATGCATTGACAGAAAAAGAGAATGAAAGTCAGAACAAATAAATACTCTAGTACAGGTAGCAGATTGGTATACATATATATATATATAGTTTTTTATAGATACTCACATATGTTAAAAATCTGTGTGTATTTATTCAATTCCTGTGATTATATCAGTGTTGTTTCAACTAAACAGGGCCAGGTTTCACATTAGTTCAATAAATTGTGAGTAACCTGAAATTAGACTTAACTAACTTACATATACTATTTTGTGGCATTTTGTTTGCTAGTCTTTGTGGGAGTCTTCTAAGATCTGTAAACCATGTACCCTGCAGTATTATGATCCTGTTCTGATCAGTTCTAGGCTTTTCTCTCAGTACCAGTTGTTTTTGAACTCTTTGATTGTTTTTATCCTATTTGAGTGCTGTGCAAATTTTACTTTATTTTTTCTTTCTTATCCAACTACATATGCTTGACACCATGTACATATATGTGTTATTTTAAATAGTATTATGTACTTTTTTTCTCATTTTTCTTACAGTGGGAAAATAATTTTAATAGTTGACCTGAGTTTTGTAATTTTATTCATGACAGAATGTAAATATCATGGTTGTTGCTAAAGCTGAGAGAACAAATGTGTTTCTCTATGACAACCTTGAACGCCACATGTTCAACCGTCGAGGGAAAGTGGACACAACGTTTCCGCATAAATAAGGACAAAACTTTTGTCCTCCACACTTTCATTGGTACAGATTGTTTTTTTTGTTTTTTTTATTTGTTTTTTTTTTTTTAATGAAAGAAAACTCTGTGTTTTTCTTGTCCGGCCAGAAAAGTCTGGATGAAAGAGCCTCTGTGTGGAGGTGCGCTCAGTTAATATCGTGTTCCGTCAGCACTGACCTTTACAAGCAGCGGTGAGTTGTCGGGTGAGTGCTGTGCATTTGAATGTAACCTCAAAGAAACACTTGCAGCCAGCTCAGCTTGAAAAAAAAAACACAAAAAAAAAACACTACAAGCCCTTCAACCTGACCATGTACTGTAAAGTCTCCCATCCCTGTCACCTGAGACCAGCACATGCTGCTCTCACAACTATTTCTGTAGGAGGTCGACGACGAACGATGTGTGGACATGTAGTAACAAGAAGTCAAGGTCATGAGGCCTCTATCTATCTATCCATCCATCCACCCATCCATTCATCCATCCATTCATCTATCTATCTATCTATCTATCCATCTATCCATCCATTCATCCATCTATCTATCTATCTATCTATCCATCTATCCATCCATTCATCCATCCATTCATCCATCTATCTATCTATCTATCCATCCATCCCTCCATCCAGCCATCCATCCATCCATCCATTCATCCATCTATCTATCTATCCATCCATCCACCCATCCATCTATCCATCTATCTGATGCCGTTTTAATGCCGTCTCATTCTTCATCATAATTCTCTTTATTGGTCTAATGTCTTTTAAAAACCTCACTCCACGTGTGTACAGTAAATTCCGGTGAAGGCCGATGAAGAGGGAGGGGAAAAAATGGAGGAAATTAGCCATTTTCCCACGGCTGCAATCCTGTCTCTCTATCCAACCATAAAGAATGAGATACATTTCCATTTATTGGCCATTAGGGGCAGCGTGGGTTTATAAAGCAGCGTAATGGACACAGCTACAAAAGTGTGTGGACGAACTCTGCCGTCCCTTAAAACAATGTTTAGTATTCCAATACCATCATGGCTTTTGTGCGTCAGCAGAATAGTGAGGCAAAGTTCGGAATTGTTTTTTTTTTGTTTCGCATCTACTGCACACCTCAGCAGGTAGCGTTGCATAACAATAAAAATAAAATAAAAATGGAGGAAATAATGGTGCAGTCAACGGGAATCTTTCATGGCTTTACAACAATGTCTAATCGAGGCAATCTTATCTAACTGGAGCTTTTATGGACTATTAGAGTGTATGGGAATTGAGGGTTTGGTTTTCTGCAGAGTATGCTAATCACCTCTTCACTTTCCTCCAGTGCTGCGTCATTTTACAGTAGTGCTCCAAAAGGCTAATGTCACCTGGCCCAACAGATGTCAGCTCGAGCTGCGATTAGACCCACGCTCACGACCACATGTCGCCAAATAAAGTCTTAAGGCTACTTAAAGCTGGATTTCCGATCATTTCATCAAAGGCAGAAGAACGTTGGAAGACTTCCCACCACTTCCAAATTCCATAATAGCAGCCAATAAATGAAAACACAATCCTAGCAAGCAGTGGACGGCGTCACTGACAGAGTTGGAGTTTATTGAGATCTATCTTGTGTCGGTGTTGTCACTCAGCAGTGATTCCGTGGTGTGTTTTGATTCCAGCCCTGGGAAGTCTGTTTTCCAGATTCACACCCCTGCGTAGGTGATGTCAGCGACTGTCTTGTCAATCTTGGAGAGTTTCCTTCCTCCCATGCTCTCACAGCGGGGGACGTCTCTTGCAGTGTCAAACAAAGTGAGTGTAGTGACATGTTCCAGGATTCTTTAAAGTTGCAGGGTAAATACATGCCCGAGGGGTTGGGTTGTTCACTTGTACCTTTGAATTTCTTGGTGTTCTTGTTCATTGCAACGCAAGACAGGGTTAATGTTGAATATAGAATCTGAGACTTTAAAAGATGCTTGTCTTGAAACTAGGTCCATCAAAGGGAATGTGTTAATTAATTAGTGAAATCAATCATATTAATGTCCACCCACGGGCAGAAGGGGCTACATAGGCAACACATGTTGTTGTTTGCACCAAACCTCGAGCTATGAAAACACTTTTACCACCCAGCATGAGTTGGTGGAGGCTTCAACTTCAGACAGCACCGCCTCACAGGGCAGTGAGTTTGTCTACGTCTGACAGGCTGACTGACAACAAATGAATAAAGACGGATTGTGGACTGATAAATATAGTTTGGGTGGAGAGATTTTAATTTTTTAAAGCATCGCTGCTATTGACATGCACAGAATATGACTTAAATCCACCGACTTTATGGAAAGTTGTATCAAAACGTTGACATTTTTCCATATTGATAATTCCATTATTTGGCTTGGTCACTAATAAAAGCACAAACATCTACATCATGATTATTTATGATCGTGATTCATCACAATTAATTGATCATAGTTAATTGTGATTGTAATTCATCATGATTAATGAGGATCACAGTGAATTATGTTACCTTGATGAATCCACATCTACCCTGTGATTAATCCGAGTAAATATTTTAATTGCTTTAATTAAAAAGTAATTTCTTTATTAGATTAAGTCGGCTAAAATATGTAGATGTTGAAAGGACATGAGTGTCTGTAATGAATGTCTTTATAACAAAAAAACATTTCACAATATCGGAAAAATATGAACTGAATAAAGAGTAAAAACACCGGCCTAATATTTGTTTTACTTTCCCTTTATATTAGTAGATCAGCACTATGGTCTTTTTCCAGGGCATACTCACTTTTCTGACTTTTTCTGCATTTTACTGCACCACTGAATTCAAACAAAAATAAACAATTTTTGTCTCAATTAAAACTATGCCATCGTAGAAATCCCAGTTCAAAGTCCAGCTCCAAGTCTTCAGTAAAGCACAGCGCTCTAAGCACCTTTTGGTTTCCAGCATGGCAATGTCATTATTGTTTTCTCCATGCAGTCGCCCGCCTTGACTGGTTGGATTGAAAAATAATTTGAACCAATAAAACCATCAATGACGGTGTAAATCTGTCATAAATTTTACGGCTTCACTGGAGTCAGCACAATCCTCCGCGTGCATGTTCCTTTAGTCCTGATGAGGAAGCGTCTTCCATTAAATTCCATTTACATGAATTACTTGTTCGATGCCACGCCTCACCTCCTGCAAATCGAACTCTGGTGGCAGCTCTTGGACGGGATTCTGACTGACACCGACTCGTGCGTTCAGCTCATCCCCCCAATCCAGCTTTGAACCCAAACTTCATTAGGTTTCATTAAACAGATGCCGGGAGCTGCTGAAGAACCTGACTTGCTTTTTTTTTTTTTTTTTTTTTTTAATCTTTCGGAATGTCACTATTTTGTGTATTGGAAAAAGAAAATCCAGCATTCCCAGTGTTTAATTAAAGCAAAGGGCTGATGGGAAGTTGGCGCTCTGTTGATCTCTCAGCAGAAGGAGGGTGAATTAGTGTAATGGTAGGAACCATCCTCTCCGGGTGACACAGTGCTGCAAGGACACGGAGAGACGAGGTCTCGCTGGTGAAGGACACCATTTGAATGTAGCACTTTATCTTCATAAGAGAGCATTGTCGTCATGACCACAGTGTCTCCTGGTCCGACATCAGTCAGACTTACAACCGCCTGGGGACTGTGTTCACTGCACTGTGTATCTGTATTTAAATATGCTAAGTAAAGACGGTGGAACCAGATACAACTACGTTTTATGATGTGATTTTAAATCTTTTTCAGGACCGTCCTGTAATTATTATTGTCCACATGAGTAGACGTTATGTTCTTCAGTGCACCGTGTAGACAACGACAACCTTTAAAACATGCACATCATCCAAACAATATGTGCAGTCCCTATCATCTTTGCATAATGATATGATGTGTTGCTTAGGCTTGGTACCAAACTGGGGCCTGTTACCGTATGTTTAGAATCACCAGAATTATAATCATGTATAGGAGATCCTCGACCTCCATTGGAGTTCTAATCCTATGGCGCAATGTGACTTGTTTTTTTGTTGCTCACCTACGCTAACACAGTGGTAACATCATAAAATAGGACTTAAAAACATCAGAAGAGTCTGACTTAAACCTGGGAGCCACAATGAAGGGCAAACGTTTCCCCCCACAAAAACAATGTAGTACAGTCCAATGTATGGCCTACAACCAGAATAAAAACAAATCTGTCTTCTGTGTATAGGGCTGCATGTCATCTGTCTGCTTTGCTCGCAATCTAGTTCCCATGAAAAATAGTTGGTGAGTTTTTTTGTTTGTTTTTTTTGGAAATGATGGACAAGACTTTCTTAATACATTTTTGGTAGATGGCAATGTGAAGTTTTTGAAAAAAAAAATGCATAAATGCATTGGTCTAAAAAAAAATAAAACGGAATCTGTGGTACTGTTTAATGTTTTTTTTTAATAAATGTGGGTTGGCAAAAAAAAAAATCTAGTCAGATATTCAGATTGAACTGTACGATTCCTTTTACTGATCCATTTCTGCTTTCTTGTATTATTGTTTCTAATTTCTCTACTCTGACTGAAGGTTACCACGGTGTCTGTGATTACAGTTAGAGAAAGTGAACATAGAAAGATGGATTGGCATGAAGGTGAAACGCTCGCTCTGTTTGTTAAACACAGATGTTTTTCACCCTCTGCAGAGGAGCTCCTTTTCAAAAGCAGAAAAATCTGCCACTGTGACACCAGTGCAAGTGCACTTGGAATGTAAATGGAAAATGAAGCCACATACATGGTATTTGCGAATGCTGTATTCTTTCCATTAACAAAGGCTGCAGAAGTAGTGGAAAGAGAGTTACATGGTCATTGCCTGGAATGCCTGCATTTCCTCCTCTGTCCATGTGATGTCCTTAAATCACTCTTGGACTTCACTGTCAGATTAGTCGACGTGAGAAAATCAGAAGTCATCAATGCCCTAATGCAGACTCTACAGCAAGGGTTCATTTAACTAGAATCTGGTCTGGTCAACACTGAGACTGTGTTATATTTGACAATTACAAGTCAAATGAATGATTAGCTCACTACTGTCCGCACAGGAAGCTGTGTTCCTGTTACGCTGCTCTGTGCCGTGGAACCATCAGGCTTTGACAGTCACATAGTTTTAACGGATGACAAATCCTGCTTCAGTGAAATTCAGAGATAATTCTTGACTTCCATCTTCATAGATTTCCATCTATCCCACTTACGGGAGATCTTTAGGCACTTAGTCTGACTGACGCTCCGTCTACAAATGGGACAGCAGAAAGATTAAATGACTCTCCAAGCAGAGACTCACTTAAGAAAATATGGGGAAAAAAGTCATTTTTCTTTCAGGTAGCGGAGTGATAAAAGCATTAAGTCATTTAGGAAATTACTATTCAGGGCTTCAGAACCAGTTTTACAATTGCACCATGCACGTAAACCTAGATTTTCATACCATTCAATCTGGTGCATCAATCTTTTGGTCTCATTGGACGAAGCAGGTTTCCACAAATCAAAAGAGCTCTTTCTTTTCTGAAATTAGTTTCAGACGACAAATTCCCCCTGACACGTTAAGGTGCAGAATGCCAAATTTGTTTCACTTTGTATATCAAAAGCATCAACTAGTAGCTAAAATTGGGAGAAATCCAAAGGCAGGGGGTCGCAGCAGGTGTGGTATTAGAGCTTCCACGCTTCAAGGCAGTCTTTTGTTGGCCACAGAATCAGTGGCTCGACACGGGTGACCTTGGTTTGGGCAGTCCTGTGTAATTCAAATTCTTCTCCCCTCAGCAGGGCCACGAAAGAGATGCATGTAAATGATGGATGACTCGTCATTCATCACTGTCATCACCTTGACATCCTGGGGAGGAAATCACAGCCCGGCCAGTTTGTGTCATTTCCTGTATACGGCTGTTTTGCCTTTGCCTTAAAGCCGGAGATTTGAATGACAATTACAGTCTGCTCACAGACACACACACATGCACACACACTACACACAGATATTATTCATTTGAGAATATGTCATTTTTTGGCCATCAATCACCTGAACATGAGTGTTCAGCTGCCTTAAAATCACACGTTTTTATCTTGTTATTTTTTCTTTAGTCACAAAGAATTTGGTAAAAAAAAACCAAAACAAATAAAAGTAAAAAAAGATAAGTTTACGCAAGAACAAATTTCATATTTGTTGTTGGCAGACCTCATTGTCACTGTTATTTTTCTTTCTCTTTTTTTCAATTGATCAAGGTCGTTGCATATTCAACATCTCTAAACAAAGAGTGGAGTCATGATAATTTGTAAAGTTTTGGAAGGTGATTCAGAATCCAGAGAGATTTTCATGATGTGAAACTGGTATTCAGCTGCTTCCACTCTCCTGCAGGAGGTGCTGTAAACGCTGTTATACTGCCCTCTATCCATGAAGTGAGGCGACAGTAAGACCACTGTACTGTAATACAGTGGCAAGTACCCAGTGATGTGTTTCTGTGTACCATCAATACTGAATATGGATCATCCAAATACTACTTGTACAAATAAGTATAAATAACGGTATGCTGATGCCTTTTTACAGTTCCAACTGAGATTGTTGGTTTAAATAGCAGCTCATGATTGCCATAAAACACTGCCACCTAGTGGCTTTTCCAGTAAACTCTTAAAGAAATCTAAAACTATATAGACAGATGTTTTGGTCTTTGAAAATTGACTGACATATTTGAAGACGTTCCTTTTCTTTCCACCTTGGAGAAACAGACCTGGGCAGCACGGTTGAACCTGGCACCAACTGAATTGGTGTCCTCAGTAGTGGTCGATCCCCAGTATTTGCAGCAGTAAGAAGTTCTACTTTGTACCTTGTACTGCTTGCTCGTGGTGAGTGTAATACAGAAGAGGTCACCTTGTGCACTCTACAGTGAGTCCATGAAGTATTTTAGCAAAACAGTGGAAATCTTTACTGACACTGTGTACTGAACACTCCATTATATGTACAACTCTGGGGAATGACCAGACAGTAACCGAGGAGTGGACGGGTCAGATGCCAAGCCAATTCCACTTCCCTCCTCACTGTTTGTTTCTGGCTCTCGGCGGACTCCCCGTCTGTACTACCCATATCTGGATGTTCAGCAGACTGTACTGTTTACTCATTACTCTGCACAGAAGGAAGTCACACAAACCTTTGACTGAAACCGTTCTCCTTGCGCCGACAGTGGAGGGTGACGATTCTGTGACCATCACTCCTGACGTCCTGGCTCACCGACCAACCGACAGGGTTGCTGGCTCTGGCTCCCAGGAAGGTCACGCCCTCTTTGAGCCTGACCCTGAAACACAGGGAGGGATGTGATGAAAAGTCATTTTGTTGTCTTAGCCTGGTTTGTTATACGTCATCACAATCTCAAGGAAAGGCATCAGAAAATATTTCAAAAACCCTCTGTACAGCTCTGTCTTTAAATGAAAACTGGTGAAGTGGGCCTCGTTTTGGGGTCAGCTAGTGGCTAGCAATGGCTTTGAAACATTTGACGTGACGACAACGACATAGTTATGACGCATGGTTTCAAACCATAATATCGCTGGGTCATGCTAAAAGCTAATGTTTTATTGGTAAAGCGGCATGTGTGTTTGTGAAGCCTTCCCTGAAAGACATCCAAACTCCTTATTAAAATGATAGTATCCTGATAGTATCCTTGAGGATAAACCACCAATGTCAAACTCAAGGCCTGTGGACCGAACCCTGCCCGCCACCTCATTTTATCTGTCCACTGCAGAGCTTAACATGCATGTGTTTGTTTTAAATGAATCTCTATTGACTTGTTAATAACTGTTGATCCTGTTCAGCCTCCCAACGTAAGTGGGTTTTAATTTTCGGGCAGTTGAGTGATTGAGTTTGACGTCCCCTGGTGTAAACATTCAATGCAATGAAACAATAGCTGTAACGGCAGCACGATGCATGGACACAGCTGCAGTTAAAAAGCAATAGACTAATTAGTTATTTACATTGGTAAAACCTGAACATAGAGTGAAGCTGAATGGAATGCTTCTAGGATCGGAAAAATAATCTGAACAAAAATCACAGCCTTAACTTAGACAGAGTATAAATGTGATATTTATTCTGTGGGAACAATGACTTCACCTCACATTTCTCTCCCACCTCTAACTGATGAAGTTACCTCTAAAGTCTGCCCCCCGCCTCTTGCAGTGATTCTTTTCTGCTGTTTGCCATGACAAATTGCTCCAAGTTTTAAAAAGCTTCGGTACAAATGGTGCAGTGAAAAAAAAGAAGAAAAAAAGGAAAGCACTAACATGAGAGAAAGGTGAAAAGGAACTGTAACATCAGTAAAACAGAAATAGTGGTGAATTTCTCCCTACATCAAAAATAATTGGAGACTGTGCCCATCGCCGTGGTGTGAGAGACTCATCAGAGACGGAGACAAAAAAAATCGCAACTTTGACGGGAGGATAATGACATGATAAAGCATGCAGCAGCCTTTAGAAGAGTGCAGTCATTTCATCTTTCCTTGTTTCACCAGTCCACTTTGATCTGGTTCAGGCAGGTTCAGTAATAACTGGCCTGACGTTGGCCGCTGCTCCCGACGAGCCCAGATAACGGCTGTGAGTAAAACCCTGACAATATCTAGGAGCAGAACGCTGATTGTCCTCTGCCCTCCTGTTTCCCAGTCGCCACCTCAGCCACAGCCTGGTAATTACAGCAGACTGATGCAGATTCAACACAGATGACGGACTCCCATACTTCCTCTCTGTCCTATCTTTATCCTTATCTCACTGTTTTTTTTTTTGTTTTTTTTTTTTTTGTTTTTTTTTTTTGTTTTTTTTTTTTTTTTTTTTGTTTTTTTTTTTTTGTTTTTTTTTTTTGTTTTTTTTTTTTTTGTTTTTTTTTTTTGTTTTTTTTTTTTTTTTTTTGTTTTTTTTTTTTTGTTTTTTTTTTTTGTTTTTTTTTTTTGTTTTTTTGTTTTTTATAAAGTTTTGCTTTTGTAAAGGTCATCTCCCCTGACTCCACAGTCTGTATACACCATCCCTGAGTCCATCTAAAATAAAATTAGGCTCAAAGAACACCGTGGCAGTTTGGGCAGAGCTGCGATGTGTTGAGTAATCACTGAAAATCTCGCCTGTTTCCCGAGCAACGCCAATTATCAACCACTGCTCCTCTTTCATGCAGAGGCTACATTTGGCAGATGAATATGTTTATGATGAAAATGAAGATTCTCCTTCTTCATGTTCTGCCTCTTCTGCTTGTTGTTCTACTTCCTCTGTGTATTTGTTGTACTTCCTCTCCTTTTCTGCCGTGACTCCTTTTGCTTCTTCTTCTACAGTTTGTTCTTTTGGAATTTATCTATTTTATCATTTGCTTCTTCTTTTTTTTCATGTGTTTCTCTGCCGTGACTCCTTTTGCTTCTCCTTTTACAGTTTGTTCTTTTGGAATTTATCTATTTTATCATTTGCTTCTTCTTTTTTTTTCATGTGTTCTCCTAGACCAGGAGTGACCAACCAGTCAAGAGGCTAGGAGCCACAATTCTTACTGTGTTACTGCAAAGAGCCACATGATCTACATGGGCACACATGAACGGCCCCATCCCTTTACAATAACTAAATACAACTCTCCTGCTCTTTTAACACTTTCCTGTGTACATCATCATCCGTGCAAATTTGCATCTACGACCACTGGAACAAGATCTACATAGCATAAAAAAAAAAAAAAACATAAAATTCGGCATGAACGTAAGAGCTGCATAAACCAGGCAAAGAGCCGCGTGTGGCTCCCGAGCCGCAGGTTGGCCATGTCTGTTCCAGGTCTCCCTCTGTTTTTACTTCTTTCTTCTCTGTTTCCTGTTTCCTTGGCCACAAATGTTCCTCTTGAGTCCTGATTCTTTTTACTGTGGAAGTATAATTTCTCTGTTGGTCTGTGCAACCTTTTCCTGTCAGATACTGATATCACTCCTATTCCTTCTCTTCTCCTCCATCACGCTGAGGGCTGCTGTTGCTGAGGTGATAGTGTCCCTGATTACGGCATGTCTTGCAAAGTTTAGTTGAACTTGAACTTTGGGCTTAGATATCAGATCAGAGAGGCTGTAGTTGTCTTTTTTTTAATATTCGATCCTGGAATTTCGAATAAACCAGATGTACAAAGGACAGAGGCAGAGAGGGGAGTTGGGGAAGGGTCCGTGGAAGTATGTGTCTATGTCTTGTTTACTGTAATCATCCAAAGACTGCATGACTAAGTCCTCATCAAGGCCTTGTTCTGTAAGTTCAAATACGGCGTTTTTATATGAATCAAATGGACGGTTACATGATATCTTTGAAGATGAAAACTTTGTCCCTGTTTGTCCCTCTCTTATACAACACTCCATTGCTCGGGTTCACGACTTGACATACAGACCAAAGCATGAGCCATTACAGAGACTAACGGGGGCCAAATTAACAAATGGCATTCTGGAAATGAGATTAGTTGGCCTAACATGATTTGGGGTGAGGGAGAAGGGAGAAGGGGAAGGAATAAAGGGAAAGGAATCCCCGGCCCCTCCCACCCCCTCCTCCACATGCATGGGCACATACAGCTGCTGGCTCATTAATTCTCTGAAGCGCTGCATCAGTGGGATGAGTATTTACAGATGAGATGAAGCTCTTCCTGATTGATGCTCAGATATGACACCGCAGGTTGGCCGCGGCCCAAACACAAAAACGTCAACACACCTTGCACTCCGGCAGGCTGCACGCCGACCGAATGAAATATTAGAGCACATTAATATTAATGTTGTTCAACGCTGCAGAAAATTACAAGGACCACAAACACTTCAGAGTGACTGCATGCTGCCGGAGACCAGGTTTTTTTTTTACGTAATGGAACATTATTGGTAATAACGGAGGTTAAATAAAAAAAAAAGAAAGAAGAAATGTAAAAGTTTAAGATACAATACCACACGTTGTTCATATTTTATGATCTATGAATTATTATTATTAACTGTTTAAGGTGAAAATAGGAAACATCTTAGGTCAAAAGGTCATTTAGTAATACAACAAAAGGCTGCATGGAATGATGTCGGAATGATGCTTAGAAGTTATCATGTTCATAATGACTTTAATATATCATTCGACAAAATGAACAAAAATGTGTCTAAAAAAGATATAAGGTGTATTTATTAAATGTCACTTGAATTAGGTGGAACCTGAATTGTTAACTACATTATTCATCAGGGTTTGTAAAGAAAAAAAAAACCACGTTTCATAAATCTACAATTAGTAAAGAAATATATTATACATTAGACATAAAATTAATATTTATTTATTAAAGATTTTTTGTCATTTCATTTTTTTCACTTTAAAATGTGCACTAACCCAACTTAATGCACAGATGGGTACAACTAATGATCCAGTAGCATTATCACTAGGAGTGTATGTGGTGGTCATGTCAAGATGATAGTATTACTATCAACATAATTAACTTTAATAATTAACAATTATTATTTGTAATTTAATAATTCATGTTATGAGAATGTTTGTACCAATAACAATCCATAATATTTGTCAAACGATGATCAATTTCACGGGATCGCTATCAACTAATGACCATAGTTAATATGTACATAATTAATTAATTAATTATGAGATTAACCATTACCCTAAGCTTTTCACATTTATTTTGACAGATCTAGATAATACACTAAAAGTAAATATGTAATATAGTAGCACTGAGTGTCAAGAAATGTACGGAACCATTTATATCTAAGAGTACCGCAGCAGAATGTATACATTCTTGTGTGAAAATTGAAAAGTAAAAAATGTCTTCTGTCCCGCTGTGATACTTTATCTACAGATAATGATGTACAATACTTTGTGAGTGTGAGCTGATCCTACCCCTCCCCTCACTGGTTTTTACCACCTACCAACAGAGGGCAGTGTGCCACCAGTATTACGGGTGTATTATTCAATTTTTTTTTAATGGCCCCATAGGCACATTAATATAATTGTTTTTCTCAAATCAATTTAGTATAGAAATGAATTAAAAAAATAGAATGAAAATGAGAAGAGTTTATGTGGCAGGAAGCATCAGGTCCAGGTGTTGGACTGAGTAAGACGATGACAGACAGACCAGCCAGGCAGATTAGACCAGACAGCCGTTGCATTAGAGTGGATAGAAAATAGGACAGAGGATTGGAGAAGACAGTCAGGAGAGACCGGCTTTATTGGTTGAGGGGGTAAGACAACAGTTTGCCATCAGCCCTGACATGTGTTGTCTGTTCAGGTCTTAGTGAAGGGAGAAGGCTGGATGTCAGTCATCCACCGGCGTCTGCTTTGAATATTTAAATCTGAAATCTTAAAGAAAAAGTTTTTTCTGTGTTTTCACTCCTGCGAGATATTACGGTAGAAAACTCCACAGTAGGGGTGAAACGATTAATCGATAAATCAACCAATCGACTGGAATCGATATTCGATGGTAATATTCCTGAAATAAAGGCTCAGTTCTACTGTTTTTCAGAGAAGTGTGGTTGGTCACTTTAAAATGAATCATTTTTTACATATACTTTTATGTTACTGTTATTTCTTTATATATTTTTATGCATTTTTATTCATTTTTGAGAAACTTCTTTCATCGTTAAGCAAAGGTTGATGTCCCTAAAACATTTTGTTTTCTTAATTTAATAAAAAAGATAAAAATCCAGTTACAGATATTTAGGCAAATTAGTGCATTTATGTTGTAACTGTTGTTGTTTTCTTCTTCATTGATACATTTTGAATGTCCTTTTTATACCAGTTCTGGAATCGAGGATTATTTTCTTTTTTAACAAACTTTAACATTTATTTTTTTTATATAATTATTTCAGCAGCCGCAGCTCCACAACTCAGACGCCTTTACTTTGTCTCCATCTGGTATAATGTTTGCTCATGGTGAGAGAGAGGAAGTGGGAGCAGGGCTTCTGGATAAAGCTAACCTTTTAGCAGAGATAAATGGACGCTTTAACAATTGGTCTTATATCAGTCGCCAAACAAAGAAACCACCTTGGTTTCAAACTGAAACCCATAAGACAGAGCCAAGAGGAGAGGAGCCATTATACAGATGAGCCACATTCATCCATCGTCTACCGCTTAGTCCTTTTCAGGATGTTGGGGGCCACTGGAGCCAAACTCAGAAATCTAGGGCCAATGGTGGGGTGCACCCTGGACGGTTCACCAGTCCATCGCAGGGCTACATAAAGAGACAAACATTCACACTCACACCAACCGTCAGTATCAACCAACTCGTCCCATATTGAGCATGTTTTTTGCGCACCAGTGATCTCCTTGCTGTAAAGGAAAGATCAACCGGGAATCGAACTTGCTCCCCAGTGATCTCCTTGCTGTAGAGGCAAGCATTGTGACAACATGGTGCACTCACATATACAACCCCACAGTCCCACCCAGAGGCTGCATTAATTATCAGCAGTAAAAAATCATAACAATGGAGGAGAGAATTGACTCGTTAGGTTGGATAAATGTGTAAATGTGTGTTTAAAACTCAGTGCTTTTCCATATTTTCTGCTCTTTCGTTAACTGCAGAGAAGAACTTTAAAGAGATTCCATCAGTGATGGCAGGAGTAAGTGGCCATGTTGCTTGGAGTTAGCCTGTGGCTAAATCACCTGCAGCTAAATCCATTAGTGATATAAACACTGGCATAGTTTGCATCATATTTTCTCTGCGTTTTTCCATCTGCAGAAAAGCAAAAAAAAAAAATGTGGGATGGAAATTTCTTTTTCTTTTTCTTTTTCAAAGTCACGAATCGATTAGCCAAAAAACAGACAGGGGTCGAGTGTTTTTAGGGGGTGACAAAGACTGGGGGATAAAGAGGAAGCTAATTCAATTAATGAGTTTGATGCTGTTGCTCCCATTATCTCAGCTAGTTAAAAGTGCTGGCGCGTGGCACGGCTAGGGCGGCAGACAAGATTAACACGATCAGATAAAGACTCTCTCCAGACAAAGCCCCACCACCACGGTTCCTCCTTCTTCTCCTCCTTCCCTCCCAACACCTTTTGTCTCGTTTTCAGCAGGTTCCCTTTTTCTTCCCCTGCTCACGTCTATCTTTATCTCCTCTGACTGAAACCTGCCTCCTTCGCTGCTCGCCTCCTCCTGCAACCAGCAGCAGGAGCCATTTACACTCCACACTGCCCCACACCTGCTGGGCGGCCACTCTGTAACTCCCTTTATGTAATTACTTAATTTTGGGCACTTAACCTCCGTCAGGTATATGTGAAAATCTAGTGGCAGAAATTCCTTAATTAACTGAGAGCCGCAGCGAAAGGCGGTGTGTAATTTTTCTCCGTCTTTCTCTGTAATTAAGAGGCCGCACGATTAAAATAACTGTTTTTATCCTTAGCTTGGATTGAACGCGTGGCAAAAGTGCTTTTACTGTGACCTTTTCATCCGAGCACAATTACTGCCACTACTTTTATCACCTTAAATGCGGTGTCACTTCATGATAAATACTGAATTATAATGAAGCCAAGCAGGATACAGCAAGTAGGTCATTGCAAACATTATTATCCGAGAAGAATCTTATCTGAGCTAAGCCTTTGGCAATTTACCACCAACTCTGTTTTTGGGAGTGTTTTGATTTGTGGTTAAATCCCCCTTGGATCATTTTTTATTTAATTCTTTCTGTTTTTTATTCAGAGTTGAAATATAACGGTTGCTGCTGCCAATTTGTCAGAGACGACGAAGCTGAAATATAATAAATACAAGATTGATGGACAGTTTTAACAACAGCACTGGCTCAGAATACACTCTGAACTCTTCTCCATAATCCAATACACCAGCGGTGGTGATAACATCCAACATATTGTAGCAGACGCGAACAAAAGACCAGAATCCCATGAAACAAGTGGGAACCATTTAAATTCAGATTATTTTGTCAGAGCACACTCTGAAAAATTGAGGTGAACGCAGGGCTGAACCCAGCTGCACAAATTTGCTTGTATTCAAATTACAAATAGTCTATCAGTTGTCAAACGTTATAACTCTTATGTTTAAATTTGTAATGTCTGAACCCCTCTGTCTGGCCCATTTCTCTACACTAAAACTTAACTTCAGGTCTGGCTGTTCTACAAGTGGTTCCACAGAGCTTTGGTCAGTGACAGGAATGAAAAACAAAACCAAAAAAAAAATCAATGAACTAAAGAAAAAACAAAAACTTTTAACTTTTGGACAAAACCACAAAAAGCAAGAAAAACACAGAGCCCTGACATTTATACAGTTTAATCCAATACAGTGACCTCACAGTAAATACATGGCTGCCAAGCTGTAGATAACATTCTGGACGTCTTTTTGACCTTTTTGAAACTAAAATTTCAGGGTTTGAAATTCCATCGCTTACCCGCCACCCTGTTTAGAGAGAAGTTGGTTGACTTTGAAATTTCTGCTTAAGAGGTCCCTGACCTGGACCTTGAACCTGTTACAGTATGCAGCGGCGCTGTAAGGGGGTGTTGGAAGGACCTGAATGATCCTGTAGTAGGTATCAGTCTTGCATCCAATAGTGAAATATCTACGCGGAAATATAGTCATGTTCCGTAGAGGCCCACTGTCATGGGGCCCAGAATAGAAATTCTCACCAAAATAAAAAAAAGGAAACAATTGTGATACCTTAATTAGTAGTTAGCAAAAGGCATTAATTATTATTTTAAAGTACAGTGGACGAACCTGAGTGGCCGGCCTGCAGTCCAGATGTGACTGGAGGTAAACAGTTCCCAAACTATTAGAAGGTGTAATTAGAAGGAAATCTTAATTCAACACAAAAGTAAGTGGGACATTTTTGAGATTGTCTCGTTCTCTTTTGGTCTACCATAAATAACCCCAAAGAGTATCAGGTAATATAATAAGTGACTTGAGAGAATTGAGTTTTAAATTGGTTTAAATTGTATTTCTAGAGAGTGACACATATTTTGGGTCATGTTTGTTCTCCAGATGAGGATCTAGAAAACCGTAACCCTAACCCTCGTCTTCTCCACTTCCCTCCAACTTCTTCTGGATTTCCACTGACTGAACGTGAACCCTGTGTTCTATACGTGTCTCGTCCTTCATTTTACCTTTATGAAACATCAATTTCTCTACTCCGTGGCAGCTTCCTCACCGCCTCACCATTCTTAAAGATCAATGCCGTCGTGATGCAAAACAGAGAGTGAATGGATGTGTGTCAGCGCTGCAGAGGGTTAGCGCTCCACATCTATCACGGTGCAAAGACTATCATAGGCTGCTTCCTTAAAGTGCTACTTAGTCATTTGGACCTGGAGTGGATTGCATTGAGTGCTGCCTAATTGAGGAGATGCTGACTGTCGCCACTCTGCCGCATAATACAGTCAAGTATGAGCTCTACGTGGGACTGCACTGTCCAAGACAGGGTGCGCCTGGTTTCCCCGAAGAGACCAGAGATAATATATTCTCTCTCCGTCCATGTCTGGATTCCTGAAAAACACAAAGTATGGCGGAGCCTCGACCCACTTCCAGGCTTTTTTATTTATTATTATTTTAATTAAAATGAATACCAACCAGATGTCTGACATATGGAGCCTAAGACCTCAGCTCTGGGAACAAACTCATGCCTTTAAAAAGAAAAAAAAGGGAATAACTGTCAGAGGATTGCGACAGCCTTCAAATGAGAAGAGGTTCAAAATGTAAGCTGGCCGCAGCCTCGTGACATGAGCGTATCCTTGACAGATCAAGAGCAATCATATAGGCAGGAGCTCTGAGAAATGAAACTCAGTTGAAGTCAGATGAGCTACTCCATGGAGAGGAATATTTGATTTGAAAATCTGGGCTGCGTTCCATACACAGTGCATCTTAAATACATCTTCACAGTGGGATTATCACAGTTTTACCACCAGTAACGAATGTAAGTCGGATCACTGTGTGTGGAGAGTGGATGGATTTTAGTGCAATTCAATTGAAAAAAGAAAATGCTGGTTCTCAAACCATGGCTTGCATACCACTGGTGTTACTGGGACTCTGATGCAGTAAGGATTATGTCGGTCAAATGAATTATTAAAAAAGTATTTGTTTGTGTTGCGTTAGTCTTGATCCAATTGGATTGATATCAGTATTGCCAGATACTCCAAGTTGCAGTATTGGTATTGGTATCAGCATGAAAATGTTGTATCGACCCATGCGTGTAGTCCTACTGCGACGCTGTGGAGCCTTGCATAAAATACATTAAATAGAATTGTCCTGATTGGATTATCTTTTTTTGCTAGAATTGCAAAACTGTACTGTAGTTTAATGTTAGTGATGTGCGGTGCTTCAGATATTTAGCGACATGGTACATTAAGTAAAAAGTGATTTCAACTTTTATCAACCAAACTTTATAACCCTGTTAGCACTTACAACCCTGAACGAAGTAGCTGGTTGAAAAATATGACACATACCTGAAAGACAGCAAACCTGGACATAAAACCACTTTGGGTTTTTTTTTTTCGGTTTTTAAAAAAATCTTAAGACGTTGTCTCACGTCATTTCATCTCCCTGTCCTTCGCTGTCACTGTGAGCATAAATGTCAAAGAACAAGGCAACAAATAATGCATGACATTCAGAATAAAGGCGGTGCGCGGGTGGACACTGAGTGAAATGACATGACTGTGGACATGAAAGTGGACCAAAAGGATGACGACACCGAGCAAAGGGACAGAGCAAGAACCCGTGCAGCCTGTAACGAGTCACCTTTGGGGAATCAAAGCCTGGAATTCCTGGCGACGGAATGTCACGTTTTGGGATTTTTTTTTTTTTCTGATCCACATGTAGGAAATATCCACTTACAAGGTTTCCTTCATTTAATGCTGGATTTCTGAAACCTTTACCATCACTGCTGCTATAGATTAACAGGAAGAATGAGGTCATGTTGTAGCCGGCACAAGTTTGATCCTTTTCCCTGCCACTTCAATGGAAGCTAAGCCGGAGAAATAGGACACAGGGCAAAAACACACACATGCAGATGTTAGTTCTAGTAAAAGCATTTGGACGTACAGTTGGTTTTAAGAGATCAAAATTAGACGTTTAATCAGCTTAAGAAATGACTGATGATCCAGTAATTGGATGGAAGAATAAATGGACCAGAGCAGGACAACGTATGGGGGTGTTAAACAGATCAGAGCACCTCCAGTGATGGTCAAGACAAGTGTTAAAAATAGATTAAAACTTTATCTCCAGTGTCTTTGCAACACGTACAGCTAAATGATTTTCTTCAGCCTCCCTCATTAGACTGAAGTGAAATTAGAGAGTGAAAAAAAAAACAAAAGCAATTTGTAGTCAGTGTAGAAGGTCTGTAGAATGTCTACAGCGCAAATGATTCTTTGCTAAACACAGCAACCATCACAAAACTTCACAAAATGTGTCCTTGGCTGGTTGGATATATTAGAATGGTATGTGTGTGTGTTCATTTGGTAAATTAACTCAAATTTCAATTTGAATAACATAATAGCGTCTCTGGCCTTAACTAAAGAAGTACAGTACTTTGCTTATATTTATTCATTCAAGTATCGCTGACTAGTATTTCGGGGTTGCTGGGAGGGTGACTTGGTTCTCAGCAGTGATCAGGAGAGGGTATGGTAAAGCAATTCACACTCACATTCACACCAATTTAAGTGAACTATTAACCTAATTGCTATTTGCATCTTCTTGGTCTTCTACTTCTTGGAATAAACCTACACATACTAGTGATCTCCATACTAAAACACTAGGGAACGAACGCTAACTACTTCTACTGCATGGCCTGCTTTTATTGTTTACACTAAAATGAATGGAAAAATAGTGGCGCTTTGTCCCAGAGTCAATGTCTCTGTCATTGGTGTGGAACCCCAGGGTTCACCTCCTGGGCAAGATCGAATCCCGGTTAGGGTGGTTGGTACCGTCCAGTGGACTGACCACCTGCAGGAAGGTTCAGGGGGGTTGGTACGGGGCAATGTGGTTTGGGTGGCGACTGCTGCCCCCAAATGGATGGATGGATGGATGGATGAATGGAAAAAAATAAAAAAGGGGGTCCGCACATGCTGTACCTATGTCACCTATGCTAACGCAGTGGTGACATCATTATCTTGGACTTAAAAACATCAGAAGAGTCTGACTTACACCTGGGAACCATAAGGCAAAAAAACCCAACACAAACCAAAAAAAAAGTGAATGTAGCGTACAACCCAATAATGTAAACAAAGACATCATCTGCGTATAGCGCCGCTCGCTAATTCGTTTTAAAATTTGAACAGTCATAGGTAGAGAGTATTGTAAACCGAGGACCCTTTGTATCTACTAAGACTGATAACTTTCCCTGTGCTAACTTACACAGTTAAAACAGGCAAAGCAACGAAATGCAACAATTTCATGAAATTGCCCTGAAAATAGGACTCCAGACCTGAAATAACTAACTGTATGTGAATAAAGAAAAACATGTCTGAACATGAGTTTTTATCTCAGTATTTTGCTGTACGGCTTAGATATTTAAGGAGAAAACTTTTGGGGAAAAAAAAAAAATTAATAAATTAAAGGAAGTTTGTCTTCACTATCAGGAAACTAGTTCACTGCCTACACATTAAGAAGAGGAGGGGCATGAATTCATATTAGCCATATGTATGCAAATTACATCAATCCAAAGCCATTACCGCATCAATTAATCTCCGGCAATCACTAAAACATTGTAATCATGATGGTTACAAATGGTTGACTATTCATTATGCCTGCTAATTAGATCATAAATAGTATTATTAAACTGTTGTGTGGGATTTTGAAGGATGTGACACACTGGGGACAAACACAAAAGCGGGCTAAGACTGATGAAGTCTGCTGCAGTAATGGTGCCGGCAGCCATTGAGAGCAGAGAGAGGATTTAATCTATGGTGGCTCCCTGGACTTCATCTAGCTCTGATTTATTGACTGACTAACTTTAGCTTCCGCTGCGCAGGTTTCCGCTCAGGTGATGCAGGTCACCGGGATTAGAGGTCAAGTGTCAGAGCCCAATCATTCAGCTGTTCTGACACCAAGGACTATCATTCCTGAAGGCATTGATTAAATGCTACCTGCTGGTGTTACTGAGCCCTGGTGGAAAGAAACACATTCTTGGTCCTAATGTCAAGTGCCGTCTTACTTGTCAGTGCTCTGACACTTGTGCGCAGCAGTAGGGAGGCGGCGCGAGAAGTGCTGAGGTGGCACTGTGACAGTGTCCGTCTCCAAACTGTCACAGAAGTGTCACAAAATGTTTGCACAAAGTGAGGAAATTGGCTCTTGCTGTGAAACCCTGACTCTAGAAATAGATTGGAGATCAAGTTGGGTTCACAGCCTCAGTTTTTACAGAGACAAAATGTGGCTTGTATCCAAAATGTCCCAGCAGTCAGTGCATCATATCAGACGTGGATCAATTAATTCATCTGAATTTGATCGAATAACGGTCGAAGAACTGCGGTGCTTCCTTTGAATCAACTCAGAGTCTTAGATGGAACGTATAAGAAGGTCAGACTGAATCAAAAAGTACTACACAAAGTAAAATCCTGTAAACTCAGGACTTTGTCCTAGGACTATTTAAAAATTAGCAAATGTTTTTAGTACGAATAGGAAGCTGTAGGCAAACTAGCTTCTGAGCTTAAATGGGGGCTCTCCTTTGAGCTTTTACAGATGAGTTGGGAATGACATACTGTAATGACTGAGATTTTACCTGTTTTTAGTGCAATTTCTCAACTTTGTGTGTTTTTGTGTGTGTATAATGAGTAATACGAGCACAGTTTTTTGCGGCTTGCTACCATTGTTACAAGCAGCATTCAGAAAGCAAAAGAGGCAAAAACAAATTCTGTGGATTGGTTTAGGTTTCTTGTAGTCCCTGTTACTATTGATGTAAATAAAAAGTCTGTTGTTAAAATGTTAAATTGTTTAAATGATATAAGTCGTTTTATATGACTACTTACTGAGGAGGAAGAAAAAAAAAGGAATCAATCAGAAAACGAGTCAAATGCATTTGGTTTATATGCAGTCCCAAGTCGATCAGTGTCGCAGTGGCTGTCAAATAATACAATAACCTCAATCATTAAGTTTGCTACGCATTCAATAGTTCTATAATTAGCTAGAATATACGATAAGGTAATACACAAAATACTCAGAAAAGTCGGCTTCTTAGCTTTAGCTGAAGGCTAACTGCCAAAAAGAACACCTGACTCGTGAGTAAAATCATACATTTTGGCTGCAAATCTGGATCAAACATGTAGGTAAGTGTGCTCAAAAGTCACACGGAACAATAAACGATGTACGATTTATTATCCAAAACTGGCTGAGTTGCTAATACCTATTTTAGGCCAGCTCAGCACCCACAGGGTGTATGGAGGTGTGGTACTGCCAGACAAAGGGTTACATTTTATCGTTTTAAAGCTGCAAAAAGCATTGGCTGTGAAGGATGTGTAGATGATGGGGAGAAAAAATGGAGATTTAGAAGCAATCATAAAACAAACAGAGGGATGATTTAGGGGTTGGATATTTGACTTTACAAATACTGGGAAACCAAAACAACTAGCAATCATTTTCCTCTTGTGACAAATGGCTGCAAAAAAACAAAACAAAAACAAAAACAAAAAAACGAAAAACAAAAAATACCAGCACTTGGTTTAATGTTGTTTTTGAAAAAACTGCAGCCGTATCACTCAGTACAAGTTTAAAGCATTAAAAGACAGAGGCTTTCACAGATATAGATGTGATATATTACAAATTTAACTCCGCGAGAGAAGGAACTGCCTCAACATATTTGATTCTTTCCTCCATATCTTCTCTTTTCTAACTGCCAATTCCCTCTGAGGGAGCTGATCAGAGCTCTAAGAATGGCTGGATCCATAAAGAAAAACAACGGCTCGTCGTTATTGTGTCTCTGTAAAACTAAACCATGTATTTTCCCCTGTTTTATATCCCGCAGAAGTAAGGGAAGTCGAAGTCAATCTGCTGAGTACATATTTGTGTCAACGTGGATTTTCAGTGTAGCCTGGAGTGGGTCAGAGAACTGGAGACAGAGCAGAGAAGGTCTTCTTTATCACCGAACGTATTCTATGCTGTGACGGTGGGACAGACATAACAGATGCAGTGTGAAAAGAAATGTTTCTCTTTAACCTCTGCTTTTCAGTGGCATCACTCACCGCTATCAACCTACATTGTGTTGAAACAAATAAAATAAAATAAAATAAAACCCCGGTGCATTGGAGCTGGTGACCTGTGGTGAAACTGAAACAACTTAAGACCTAGGCCAGACAGTTTTATCCTTGCAAAATGGTTTCATCATGCCCAGATCATGGTGTATTCAGAGACGCAGCAGGAGCCTGTGATTCCCTCACTGGAAGGTGAATGCTTTACATCAGCAATGGCAGTGAAAAGTTCTGAACCAATTTGCTACCTAAATATTTCATCCCTTCTATCATTTGTATCTCCAAATACTAGGTCTTCAATCTAGACACACACTGTCAGCATCTGATTCCTGCATGCTAATGTGTCCATGGCAAGGCACTTAACCCAAATGCTAAGCATTGTACCCCGAGCATGTTGTGTCGCATATACTTAGAAGATAGAACCATCTAAAACAATATGAACAGAAACAGCTCACGACATAACCAAAAGCTAGCTTTTTCAGTAGTAGTGAACAGATACATTGAAACAAAACCCTCATTGAACAAGACCGTGTATTAAAGAACCGACCACCTTAAAGATTTTTACCGTGGCATGCCCAGATATCTAAAAGATGCTTTAAGGTGTCTGGGCATGCCACCAATCTGTAAGGCGGTGTGCCACCTACTCACTTTTATTTCTCTACTCTATTCTGTTCCTGTCATTTAGTTATGAAAAATAAACTGGTTGTGAATGAATGTGGGAGCCACAGCTAAGTGGATCTACACTCGAAAATGCAGCCCAAGGCGGAGTAGTCGAGTACAGATCCACTGAGCTTCAAGCACAGTTCACCGTCAGAAGTTGATCAAATAAATATAAAATTGTGTATTGTTCGATTCAAAGTGTGCACCGAACCAAGACGACTCAATACACCGTCCCAAACTCCAAAGTCAGCCAGAATAGTTTTCGAACTGACTTCAGTCTGTACCCAGTAAAAACACATGATCTCAGTTCGATGGGGAATTACACAAGTGTCTCGACACAAAACCCCAAAGGCTTTATGCGCTTTGATTGTTACTTTTTTCAACTTTCAATTGAGATATTTTTCTCTCTCTTCAGTGCAATTTTTGTATGACAGTGGAGAAGCATTTTAGTCCTTCACAAAAGAATTCTCTCTCACCAAACCGTTGTTCAATGATGAGTAAAACGACTCCATTTAAAGGGGATTTAATGCAGCTAGAAGAGGGGTTGATGAAAGTCTGAAAACTCAGGCTTACTTCTGAAGTTATTATATCAGTACAAAAAAGAAACACACAATAGATTTTTTTACTTAGATTCTCTTATTAAAATGTAAATACACTTCTAACATCAATTGTCAATGTAACGTTTGCATAGATTCCAGCTGACTCATCACCTGCAGGAAGGTTCAGGGGGGTTGGTACGATGCAGTGTGATTTGGGTGGCGGTCATGGAGACTGCTGCCCCCACGACGGAAACGGATAAGCGGATGAAAATGGATGAATGGATGGACTTTTTGCATAGGCTTCTCTCTGTGCACCTCCTTTCCTTGGTTAGTGCCGATTCTTTGCAGTTTGATTTTTTGTAGACTGTGCATTCCTTGACCATCCAATCAGATCACTCAAATTGCCAACATAACTATTAGAAGGCTTCTGATCTGATTGGTTAATGCCAATTAACTCCAGGCGTCACTTGTTGTGAAGGCCGCAGGGCAGATTTCTATCACCCCTGGCAACACATGATGGGTGAAATATGATTGGATAAAAATTTTTAGCCTAAAAATAAATGACTGGAAGAAGTATAACCAAGTGAGAAGCTATGAAAGGATGACAACATTTTATTTAATTAATATAATAAATATATTGAAAAATAAATCTTTGATTCTTAAACGTTTTAAACCAGCACAAAAGGTGTGGCTCGCCTTGATGGTACGCCAAGGACTCCTCTGAATAGCCAATCAACCTCCATTACACAGATCATTTCACATGTGACAGTCTTATGTCCACGCAGCATTTGTAAACTCCTACCATGACTGCAGGACATTTTCTGCCCTCCGTCCACACTCTTTACTACCCCTGCAGGAGTCTGAGCCTCTCCTCAGTCTGATGCAGCTGTAATCACAGGGGGACGTGGGCTGTGTGGGTGTTTCAACAAGGGAGGATCAACTCCTGTAAGTTCCACAGGCTTATCTGTCAGTACCATGCCCAGACCTGCTTCCACTTCACAGGACCACCAACACCTTCACTGCCACTGGATGTTTACACTGTTCCCTTCACATGACTCCCTTGGGCTACTCTAAGTACGTGTGTGTGTGTTTGTCTGTGTGTGTGTGTTCCTGTGCATGTGTGCTCACACAATCTCCCTTGGGCCACAACACTGGCTGTCTGCACTAAGCCTAGAGGCGTGACAATGGTGGTTCTGTTCTTCCAGACCATAGTCAAACACTGTGTTGTCGGGGCGGGGCTTAGCGGTGGACAAGGACAAGTGGACATTCAGTCCCGAAACGAACCTGATTTGAAAGAGAGACGTACACCAAACGAGGCAACGATAAACAGGATCCGTTTACAAGGAGCACACAATTTTCTTTTCCCCACAGGCGATTTAAATTCTCAACTCTGGAATTTGATACACTAACATGTCGCTCACTGCGCTTTTGAATGTATTTTTAATATGTTCTGTGATCATGGCATGAATTAATTATCAAAGCAAATGACTGTGAAGTTAATAACCGTGTTAATGCTGTTCAGTGTTGATATTGTCACATCTGAAGTTTTGGGCAAAAAACTGTGAATTCTTATATTTTTATTTATTTTTGCCTTTCTTCATTTAAATCTATTAACAGTTGCTTATTAACTTCTTAAAAAGTTACACAAAAATTACACAATTCTGTTCATTTTTTAAATTCATTTTAATTTTACTTTGCACAAAGGTTATTTCTTGGAATTAAGGCTCCACAGCAGACTCATCTGCTCCTTTTTGTTCTTGTTTATTAGTGGTTGGGTTTGAGACTTTTTTCAGTCTACTTTCAGGCTGTGAAACACAGACTCAAATACAGTATTGTGACAACATGTAGTTCTGATAGTAACAAACAGAAAAATCAACGTGAAATTGAAACGTGTGCACCAGTGGAAAGACTAGTAAACAAAAAACAAAGCCACACTTGTTGTAGTCCACCGCAAAATCCGTGTAATGTTTCCCTGTCAATTGCATGTCCTTCTCATTCTGCTGAGTAGCACTTAGCTGTGTACTCAGCAAGCGCCGCGTGGCAGTCAATATTAATCAACCTCTTTTCCAAATATTAGACCACATTAAAAGTCCATCAGCAGTCACTCAGCTAAAGGAATCAAGATGAAGCCGTACTGGGCCACTTTGTCACTAACCCAGCACTTTGGTCATTTTTTAATTAAATTTCACATTAAGGCATTTGACAGTGACCAGTGGCTAAGTGCTCAGTCGGTGTTAACGGTGCAATTGTCACATCACATTATTTTCATGCCTATTAAAAAAAAAACACAGACATGCTCATACAAACATACTGATGATTTTTATTAAGGTGTTTTTTTTAATACTCACTTATAGAAAACATTGTGTTCCTAAGGTACGTCAGACGTTTAGGTTTAGATTGGACTCAAATGAGTTGGGTTGTTGTTGCTGTTCACTCTAAATGAACTACACGAGTGAATGTGAGTGTGAATGATTGGACACATCGGCAGGAATGGGATTAAGCTAACATTAGACTAGAGCAGTGCTTCTCAAATAGTGGTGCGGGACCCCCGCCCCCTGGGGGCAGTCTACGTTGGGGCCCAAAAAGGTTTAACAATTATTCAATCTAGTGCTCTCTCCAGGACTATATGCATGTGTTTTAGACATTAATGTTGGAAGATGACCTAGTGGGTCATAGCTGTGTCTTTAATTTAGAGTTTTTAACGAACCTTTTAATGATGGATTTCAACTTTTAATTTCAAAGATTTTTTTGCTGTCACATAAAAAATCTGTGACCACTGTAGAATAAACACAACCCTTGTTAGGGTAAGACTTTACCAAATACACAGCATGTACTGTATCCAGTGAGTACGTTATTCCCAGGACTTGCCCTGTCATGTCATTCTAGCGTAGTGAAGCAGATGTGACCCTGTTCAGGGACACTGTGTGGAAATGGACTAAAACACATTTTATATTCTCGCGGACACACTTTGCAGCTGCTAAAACTCTTGAAAGTGATATAAAACGCGTACGTGCGAGCCAACAGTCCACTAGGGTGTCCCTTTCTATGTTTTAAAAGTGAGATAAAGCGTAACACATTGAGTCCCCTGGGCCGTAACGCAGCTCGTGTACAGTGTGAGGAGGTTACCGCCGTCACATCGCCTCGGTACTTTACCGTGCTCCACAAAATGACCCGCTGAAGAGTGGATGAGGTGAAAAACAGACATGCAGTTCTCTGCAAACCTTGAGCTATATTGTGCAATGACAGGAGACCAGATGGAAAATGTACATTTGCATTGTGAACTGAAGGTCCTGTGGGTTTTGTGATTCAGCAGTAAAACCTTGAGTGCCTTCTAAAGATGGCAGCAGAGGCTGATACACCTCACAATGGGAGCTTCAACGCATGGTGCAGATGTAACTTTAATTGTTACTTCTGGAAAGGAAGGTCACTAAGACTTCTTCTCTTTCCATATTACCACAAATCAATTTTTGTTCAGTGCATGTCACTTCTTAGACATGCTTAGATCTGTACTGTACTGGAACGCCACTTCACTGTGTCACGCATTGTTGTATCGAAAGAAAAACTACAAAATACAACTTAAAAGACTATTGCGATGGTTCTCAACCTTCAGGTTCACCTGGAATTCAAACAGAGTCGCCTGAAATGTCTAGTAATTGATTTAAAAGAAAATTTTTATTTTTATTTTTAACATTACGATTAAAAAACATGAAATATTAATGAACTGCATTCTTTTCTTTTCATGAATATAAATTGCGTTTAAACAAATTATAGCATAAAAGAATATCTGAGCTGGTATATCTGAGCAACACAGTACAACAAAAATGATCAAAAACAAATGCTAGAGAAAAGAAAATGTCAGTAAACATTTATGATGTCAAATTGGGGTCACAAGCTGAAAAAGGTTGGGAACCACTGGGATGTTGTAATGTCACATTTACAGAAAAGAAGATTTATTTGTCTTAAAAGGCTCCAAATGTATTTCATGTCACAAAATATATAACTTCGGTAAGTTGGAGACATGTTGTTGTGTGAAGCAGTTAAAATTAATAAAATGTACTGATACAGCTAAGGCCTAGTAATTTGCTAAGATGCAGTATTTTGAAGCAAGCAGCTAGCTGTTAGCACAATCTTAGCATTGGATAATGTTTTAATCTGTCCTCAAACAGCAGAACCCAAAATTATACCATTAGTTTCACCTGCAAAAACACAAATGGATAAGATCCAAAAAAAAATAATAATTGCATGAATAAAATAAAAAAAGCTGGTGCTGCTCGCTAGCTGACTTACTGTGAGTTCATCTAAAATAGCACATGCTAAAACAAGGCATGACACTCATACTCACCCCTGGATAGTGATTATGTACCTGATGAAAATAATGGCAATACTATTAACACATCTAACACTAATGTGTGACAATAACACAATTTTATATCCTTTTAATTTACATGTGGCTCTTGAACAACACGGTTTTATCGTCACATCTACAGCAGTCATAACGGGTCATTCTAAAGTCATTAGCTTCATCCGAGTGTCTGAAGAACAAAAAAGAGCCCATTACTGTGCACACTGTAACTCAATAATGGTTACGTATTTACATATATACACTATATATAAATATAGATAGATAGATAGATGGATGGATGGATGGATGGATGGATGGAT
>NC_024320.1:6982305-7011270 GCF_000523025.1 Cynoglossus semilaevis
TGTTCTTTGTGGGGTAATCATGGGCTCACACTCACCTGTTGTTAATTAGCTTCACTTGTGTCACCTGGTGTTCCCTGTGTATATATACCCCTCTCCCTCACTCTGTTGGGGTTGGATCATTGTGATTGTGACTGTGTGTTGGATCAGTGGGTTAGATCTTCGTGTTTGTGAGTTTCCTACTCTGTGTTTCCTCGTGTTCCAAAGAGAATTCCATGCCTGTTATTTCTTCGTGTTTTGTTAATTTGGACTTTGTAAATAAAACTACCTGCATCAGAAAGAGTCTCTCCAGTACTGCATTTGGGTCCTGTCTGCTACCTGCGATGCTCGCACATGACATAGATAGATAGATAGATAGATGGATAGCATGTATGTGCCCCATGGGGTTTTCTTAAAGTCATAACTAGTTTTAGTCTGTAATATTGATGGTAAAGATCAAGTCCAGATACAGTTCTATACCGAGGTGGTTCAACTCTACTTATAAATGAATGACTGTCAGTTTCTTTCTTCAGTTCTTTTATCTTTCATTTCATCTTTTATCCCTTCTTTATCTTCTGCAGCCCACAGTACTGCCACCAAGAAGAGCACACACACACACACACACACACACAATCAGTACAAACATACAGGGTGAACAGTGTGTTGACACACCAGCAGTCATCAACTGTGATTTCTTTTTTTCTTTTTTTTTTTACTCAGTCTGCACATACACTGATATGTAGACTCCAAGCCCCCGAGCAGATCAAGGCTTATCCACCCACAGTGGTGGTAGACCCACGAAGTACCAGCTTATATCTGCAGATCAATGGCCAGCTATGGCCACACTGACCCACAACTACACAACCAAACTCCCAGTCGAAGGCACGGCTTACAGCTGACTGCTGAATATTCTATCACTCTAATGATTCTGTACAGTTTTTTTTCTTCTTTCTATTGCTCTTCACTGCTTTCTCCAGGTCCTTGTCACTGCCTGTGTTTTCTCCATCGCTGCCTTAGCTCTGTTCTTTTGCTAGCAGGCATCCTGTTCTGGGAATAAAGGCTAAGCTCATAAAAGAGCCATATTTCTGGAGGAGCAGGAGGTAAATTTTAACACCCTGTTACGTCTCCATTATTCCCCTGTGGCTGCCAAAGGGTTTTGAACGTGTGTTAAAGGGTGTTACTGTCATGTTGCAACATGTGGTCTTTCGTTCAGGCATAAAGATGTCACCTTTGGCAATTACCGCTGGGTGAAACAAACNTGGGGGGGGGGGTAAATCAGTCAATCAACAATAGTAATAAGGTGGACAACAGCCACAGTAATGATACATTCAACTCATGATACGATTTTATCACTTTTTTAAAAAACCAAATGAGCTCCAGACAAATGATCACCAAATACAATAGAACACATAACCAATGTATTGTAGGCACATACCGCTACTTAAGGTACTATGTGTAGTCTCATGGTATGATCAATGACTTTTGGAGATAACACAGCCTACAGTTAAGGATCTTAACCCAGTGTCTAGTGGACCTAAGATCTCTAAGGGCGGGCATACACTGTACGGTTTTTGAAAATCAGGTCGTTGATACCATTAAACACTGTACAAGTGATGTACAGACAAAGCTTACGATTTATGTAATCACACTGTACAGCTCACACTGTGAGAAAAAAGGCCCGTCGCCCCCTGCTGACTGTCCTGTCTTTTGACTGTTGGCAATAAAGATTTGAAAGCTCCGACGCTGGTTATTAGCAACATGCTATTCAAAAAGAAGAAGGCTGCCATTATGATTGCTGCGATACTGTGCGCTTAAAATTCCAAAAAGAAGAGGCGCCAGCGCATCTGGAGTCGGAGATGGCTCAATAAACGTGGACAGTACATTTATTGTTTATTTATTATTTATTGTTCATTACGTTTATTGTGGACAGTGCTACAGCTCTATCAATCCCGCCTCCATATTTTTATGCCACTGGGTCAAAAACGGGCTACAATCGTACAGTGTATGCCCGCAACACAATCACACCAACCAATGCTCCAACCTATGTTATATTCTGCAGTTGTAGCCTAACCCTAACCCTTTTTTTCAATGTTTGTCAATCTATAAAGCTTTTCCTTAAGGTTAAAAATCACACTCATTTAGAATAATTCTGGTGTATTCACAGTCCTCCTTGGCTTAGCTGCTCGCTACTTTTTTTTTTTTGTCTCCTAGCGTCTGGCTGGGCACATCTCGTTTCAGCCATATTTTCTGCATATCACCTTGCTGCCATTAGCCGTTCCTTCCATCCACTCTCCATAATGTTTCCCATCAGTCTCTATTCTTCAGTCTCAATCAATCCCACTTAATGTCCCTTCGAGGTGGCAATCAAGGAAATGTAGACCTCGCTGTCCTCTTCCATCCTACTACTTTTTGTTCCGGCTGCCAATCCTGAAATTCCAGATGGCGTTCAATCCTGCCGCCGAAGCGTTTTCCTGACTGGCTTGAATGTATGCTGTCAGTGCATCAAAAGACTCATGTATCCATTTGTAGATTCACATAAAATAGTCTGAAAATTGAAATTTGCATGTACCCATAAATTTCAGTGAGTTGGTAATCTTCGGCATGCCTGACCACTGAAGCCAATCAGAAATCACTCTGAACTTAGAGCAAAGAAATGTGGCCAAAATATGTCTCAGATCAACACCCAGGACGAACCTGGTGCACATACTGTAACACCCACTTTTGGCCCCAAATACGGTGTAGCGGGATTGCACTAGCTGCCACATGTCTTCCAAAAGTGGTCAACAAATCAGGTCTGGCTCATGTATATGCTACTTTAGGTGAGGAGAAACTGACAAGAAACTGCCAACAGCTCGGAGTGTTTGCCCCAAAAGGCCAATATTTGTGTGAAGGAATCAGTCCACACTGGCTCCTAACCATTTCATCTGTGCTGGTGCGTAGCAGAAGGAGACCATGTGACCTGGGCTGACATAAGTGCAGCAGTGCTTTATATTAAAAAAGACAAAACTGAATCACATACCAGAGCCCTGTCATATTCGCGGTGTATTTGCGGCTGTGCCCGCTCAGTGACTTTGTGTGCTGTCTATAATGTTAGTAACACGTTGGATCTGACTCAGACTCCTCTGCATAATCATGTGGATTCCATGTCAAGGTGAATCTCGGCGAGTGTTGGCCGATGTGTACGTAGTGCACCTCCTGCCAGTGCGCCCAGCTGCCTGCCGCTCTCTCAGTTTCTGCCATTCATTAGCATCCGCCCACTCCGCATTAGCAAACCCTTAACTGCCCTTTCCACTCACTCACTCAGTCACTCAGAGGGGGGCAAGTTCCTGCTTTACATCAGCCACTAAAACAAGACACTGATGTAAGCTGTTACACAGTGTATTTTGACTGGAGACAGCTAAAGCAGACAGGGAGAAAATATATGCAGCCAGTCAACAGAAACAGAGAAAACTGACTAGAACAGATAACAGCAGGCCAAACACCATTATCAGATATTTCTTCCACTATGCACATACAAATGTGTACTTTTTAGAGTAATGGTTCTTTAGTTTGTCGCTTTCCTTTTCTAAGCAAAACCGTGTTTGCCTTTAAATGTCAAGTGGCGTCGAAGTTCCCTTTCTGTGTTTTCACACAGATTAAAGTCGGAAGCTTTGGCAAGTGCAGGGTTTTTTGCTGTCAGGCAATTCACAAATCTTTTTCAAATTTGAATTAACTTGCAGACGACTAATCCTGGTTTGTCTATTTTGGCTTTTGTCTCTTCCATCCTCTCCCTTTGTTTACTGCTCATCCCACTGACTTTTTCAGTCTTTTCATATCCAAAAGCAGTTTCTTATAAAAAGCTGGGATGAGGTTTTGTGGCCGCCTGTCAGTTTTCCAAAACGGGCTACCAGAATATTTCATCATCTCTTTTCTCCTCTTGCTTTTTATTTCATTGCCTAAAATTCCCATTACAAATATGCATGATGCTAAGTTTGGGTTACAGCTGTCAAGACTGTGGGATCAAACACATTTATTGCTCTTAGGGCTAGGGACAGACACTGAGGGAAAGGGAGGGTGGAACATGGATGTATTAAATGAATATTGTTTCATTCATAAGAATATTCTGGACAGTTTATTACAATTAAAATAACAAACACTGTTCACACTCACATTCAAAACCACCGATAATCCTAATCCTGCATGTTGTTGTACTGTCAAAAAAGAACCAGGTCATTTAAAAAAACACACACACATGCCCACACACACATGGAGGACTAGGAAACACAACAGAAAAAGGTGAGGGATTAGTAAGGCAAGCAAACTACCCATATCTGCCACAGTGTGGCCCTGTTATCTTGTTTTGTTTTGTTTTTTTGTTTTTTTGCTGTAATTTTGAACACGTCTTTTTTTTTTTTTTTGCTGTAATTTTGAACACGTGGTACAATGACATGAACATCAACCTGTTATATTTGACTGGGGGTAAACTGGGTCAACTTCTACCCAGCTTACCCAGCTAGGCTCTAAATCTGTGAAAATGTGTCAAACTCAAGACCTGCGGGTAGAATGTGGCCCACCAAGTCATTCTGTGTGGCCCACAGGAGCAGAGATCTACTCTGTGTGTTTAAGGACGAGCAGCGCGACCTCATCAACTTTATCCAAAACCTGACTCTAGTCGTCTCTAATAGTCCTGAACAGAGATTTGTTTGTGGTGTAATGTTTGTAATTACCTTGGAAAGTTTAAACGTATGATTTGAATGTGAGTCTCTACACCGGATAATTTTTTTTTTTTTTTTACTAAGGCACTCCCAGTGGCAGCCTGTGTTGGTTGCAGATATAAATTTCCCTAGTGTGGGACAAATAAAGGACTATTATTATTAGTAGTAGTAGTAGTAGTAGTAGTAGTATGTACAATATTTGTTATGGAGTAGTTGCCTCTTTAGTCTTCCAGTTCCAACTGGCCTTCTGGCCAGCTGTATTGCTGGTGATTGTCACGGTGAAGAGTTCAGCCCCTTTGACATTTACTCAAATTATTTTGATTTTAAATAATCGAAGAAAACCCCAATATAAAATAAGGGTCCAAATACCAATGGGTGAGTTTCAAACCCAGATCTGGAGGCAGGCGAGGTCTACCGCTGCACCATTAGTTATTATTGTCTCCCATTAGAACCAATGATCTTCTAACAAACAATTCCACTGCCAAGGTTTAGAAATGTCTGAAACATTTAGATGGAGCAGAAACACGGTCAGCCTGCAGAGCTTTTTCTACCTGAACTCCCCCACTAACTAATCCCAGCCTGTTTGTCACCACCTCAGGACCCACATACATCATCTTTAGGGCCGCAGCTCTCGGTACCTCTGGTGCACAGAAGTTCCTAACAGTGTGATAACTTATGGAAATGCATCAGCAGTTTTCCTAGGGGTTCACGACAGGGTCATTAAGTCAGTACCTCAGTAGGTCTCTGATCAAACGCAACAGTTTCATTTTTAGTGCAGAGCTGCGTCTCACTTGACTCTTTTTATGTTTTCAGGTGAGATTTTCAGATAGCGAGGCCGACGCCTCTTCAAATGCTGCACAGTGCACTGGGGAAACAATTGCTGTAATGGCAGTCAGGTGAAATGAGGTTCATTTCCACAGCCTGGTGTTCACACTGCAGCACACACGTGGCCCACACTTATTCAAAGAAGTACACATTTACAAAGCCACCGTTTGTGGAAGTCACGTCATTGGGGCGTTAGGCACACACACACACACACACACACTCCGTGTTGATTTATTTCTAAACATGACTCTGTACTCTTGTCTGTACCTTGGGAGAAATTGGTGCCTGTAAATGTAATGGACAGTAAAATCTGAGCACCTCATTATATTTAATAGCAAACTAGTAGCACACACTCAAGGACAACGTGAGTATATGAGTCTTAGCCCTGTGTGTGCATTCAAAACGCCACGACAGACGTGGCTGCTGAGTTCAGCACAACTTAATGATTGGGGAAGAAATAGAGGCTTCCAAAGCTGGAGATTATTTAATGTCGATGAATAAAACTGCAACTAATGTTCATTTATGTATTTTCATTTTACACTAATGTAGTTTTTGGATCAGTTGATAAAGCTTTTAATCCAGTGGTCTCCAACAACTGGGTCACAGACAGATACCGGGACATGTATTGTACATTACCCGGCCACAAAGAAAAAAAAAAGAACTTGTTATACAGTGGAATATTTTTTAATATTGTTTGAAAAATCAGCTGTTGACCAAAATGAAAGTGAATTTAGTGTCAAACTTGGAATACGGGTTGTCATTGCATCAGGTGATCTGTCCTTCTGACCTGTCTTTTGTTGTGTTTTTTGAATGGAAAAGGCAGAAATATATATTTTTATTTTATTATTAACAAAGTTAGTTAAGGGCTGCATGCATCATACAATATATGGAACTAAAATGATAATGTCATATACAAAAATCCTAAAATTGATTTATTTTTATCAACAAAGACTGAATGTAATTTTGATCTCTATACATTTTTGCATTTCATTTTTTATAATTGATGTTTGCGTTGTAGTTGTAATTTATTGTTATTGTTTTAACACACCAACCAAACATTCGCATTTCATTTTTTATAATTGATGTTTGTAGTTGTAATTTATTGTTACTGTTTTAACACACCAACCAAACATTTACTTTCAAAAATGTAATGCAAGTAAATTTTGTGCAACTATTTCACATGAAAATTAAAGATTTGATGAGAACATTAATTTCCACATAATACATTTACTGTGCCAATCCTGTAATTATTATTAAGGCAAAAAAATTCCTAAAAATAAATGGTGGGAAGTTCATTATTCTTGTGGAAATTATACACTGTATTGTTTTAATCGGCCTGTGAACTGGTTAAAGGGAGCACTGATGTTCGATGAGAGGCTCTGTTCACTTCCCACCTTCGTTTCGTCTGAACTGTGCATATCTACAGTAATTCACTGGAACAGTCACACAGGGCCCTTCTCGTGGGAAGACTCACTACAGCTCCCCTCGTTCTCTCTGCTACGCTTGGAAAAAAAGGCCTGCAAGACATTCACAAGTTCAAAGAAAGCAGAGAGAGAAACCGAATCGACCTCTGGCCCTGTCAGTACTGCCAGTCTTGGAGGCATATGTCACTCAGGACGCTACGGCTCATGCCTATGACCCTTTGCAGAGCTGCTGGACCACAAAAAAAGAAAAAAAATATCCCCATGAGAATCGTAGCATCTCCGAAGGCAGACAAGACAGAATTAGTGATGTGAATAGAAAAAAAAAGTCAAGACAGCAACAGGAAAGTGTTTGTGTGTGTGTGATACCTCCTGTGCTGCCCATGTTCAAAAAATTCATCAGTGTGGACAGGAAATCAGGGGAGGAAAAAAAGTGATTGAAAATCATTATGGTAGAAAATACAAAGATTCAAATGACTTGCTGCAGGGAAGCAGTGATTGCTTTGTGGTGACAGGGTTCATCAGAGAGTGGAATTTGCATAGTAAACAGTCTCCCTAGGCCGCAAATCACTAATTACTTATTAGCGAGTGAATGAGTGCTTTCAAAGTAAACACCAACGAGCGGAGCTGAAGAAAAAAAAGTGGTGAAAAATGCTGGGGAGAAAAGGAAGAGGAAGGTAAGATGGGACTGAACTTTACAAAATGTGTCTAAAATTGGACACGCTTCAAATTAAAGACAGTGGTTCTCTGAAGAGCACTCAGTAAAAGAACATGATGGAGGAGCAGAACCCATGTACTGCAAGAGAAAGGTTAAAAAACGCACGGAACCAAGACATGGCGGCAGACAGAGTACAAGAAAAAGCACAGATAAATACAGGAATTGAAACAGAGAGACAACACACCTATCTGGGGTGACCTTTACTGAGGACTGAATCACAGGAAGTGCAGTCAAGATAAGGTGAATCCACTGAGGACGGCGTCTTTATTCCAACCTTTTCTACCGCTGATATTTCTGCAAACAAAGGCCAGCAAAGGTTCCCCGACCTGTCGACCTGGACTGTAACAGGAACCTGAATCTGTCTGTGGGAAACACGACTGGGTCACCAGAACACAAACGTCCTGTTGTATCTGTCCGCAGCTCCAAAACCATGTTGACTATTAGAAGGTGATGATGTGGAAATGAAGGATGAAGGAATCTCCGCAGACACTGACTTGTTTGTGTAAAGAGAGTTTATTACAAAGAAGCATCAAATCGGGCGCCGTGGTCTGCCTGGAGAACACTCAAAGCCAATGTGGAATCCTCTGACTAAAACATCCCCAATACACCACCTAGTGGCCTTCGTGAAAGAGAGGTAGAACATATGGTTCATGTTTACAAACCTCAGCTCACGCAGTAAGGTACCATCCGCCTATCTTTCCAACTTTTTTACGAATGGAACTTTAAAAAACATCAAGTCAAACACAACTGAAATACATAAAAGGTTCAGACTCAGACTCAGCACGACGTGTTCAAGTCGAACATACCAAACCCTTACAGGGACTTCCAGACAGAACAGTCCACAGATGAATCCATGGGCATCAAACCTGCGTCCGTTCACCGGAGGAATAACGACCAAACAGGTGTTGTTTGGCTGAAACCCTGGTGTGAAATCTCACACCTTTTATAAGCACTCTCTCAGAAACATGAAAAATGTGTTTGCATTCATCAGCAGCACTCCTCCCGGTGGGGAATATGGTGCATTGTTTAGTCAAAAATTACAATTCAATTGGGGCAATTTTTCATGTTAAAAAGCTGTTTAATTTGTGCAGGGGGATTATTTTTTTCTTTCCATTTGCATGTTGAATGAGAAGCAGCAACTGAATGCTCTCCAAACCTGCTAAACTGTACTCTCCCTGGCTAATGAGGCAGCGTGCTGGGAATGACTGATTCCAGCGGGAGTCTTTAAAACACCCCATGACTTTACATTTGGCACTGCGCAGGTTCATGCGTGCATGTGTGTGTCAATATGTAATGAGAGCATTATGTGAATTAATTGTACATGACTGCTCGTCAACAAATGCCCGTGGAGTTTTTTTAATGGGAGCCGGGGATTACATCCTGCAATTAAAATCAAATCATTATATTGAATTGATATTCAAATGAATAAGATTACAATTTATTTCACCACAAGTGGTCTATTTACAAAAACTCTATACTGGAAAATGAGCTTCTTCCTTCAAAAATTAAATGAAAATTATCACCTGTATAGTTGTTAAATTGTTTTTGTACAAAAACTACAAAACTACAAAAGTAGTTTTTTGTTCTACGATCATCTACCAAACCTGAAGTGGAAAAACCTTAATAATAACGTTGTTGCCTTATACAGTACAAGTACCGTTGTTTATAAAGTAGAGGGCGGGGCCCATTCCTTGGGGTCACAGAGCTATTGTACGGGCGAGGAGGCGGCAGCAGGCACATAAATTTCAATATCACCATTTTCTTTATTTTGTGCCACAGAGGGGACTATGCACTAATTTGTTATTTTATTTCCTTTGTTCAGTGAGAACAGCACTCTTGTAGGAAGTACATTGTTTTTGAATAAAGTTCAGTGCAGTTGTGAAACAATAGCTGTGAATACTTCTGCCACTGAAAATAAATGCTCCCTGATATTATTGAAATGTAAACGCATTTCCAACTCATGAGTTATGTTCTGGTTATTCATTCATTTATCGTCCACAGTTCAATTCTTTTTATAGTGGCAGTGGAGCCAAAGGGTGGCGTCAGACCTTAGCCAAATATAGAGATGTGTCATCTGTATATAAAGTGATATTTGTCAAACTAGATTCACACGCATTGCGTTTTACCGTATAAAGGTGAAGTATATTAAATTTGTTTTATAGATCAGGCTTACTCTGTAATGTGGTTTTTCAACTCAAAACTTTTTCAAGACCAAAAACTAAAGGAGAAGACGGAGGAAAACATCAATAGAGCAACTGCCTGGAGAAAAATGATGGATTAAATATTCAGATAAATCAAATGACATAGACGCATGAGGGCCTGCTTACTGTGTACAATACTCAGAGTGAAGGCAGACTATAAATCACCGCTCACACAACTGCTGCTTTAAACTGAAGATCATTAGACCTCGTCAGGACATCGCTGCCTTCACCTTCGATTATGTTTGAAGTAACAATCTTCTGTGTAGTGAACATGAAAAAACAGTGAAATTCTGCCCGGGCTACCGAAGGGTTACTTCGAACTATTTAATTTAATTGGAAATAAAATATTATATTACCATTGTATGATTCATGATATTGTAGCTTCATAAAAATTAACTTAAAGGTAGAGCAGTACTTAAATTTATGAAGCCAGAATCCAATAAAACAAAAATGTGTAAAACTTTACTCTAATCACCGACTTTTACTTTTATTTGATAAGACAATTCTCTCCTATCCAGTCTTGTTAAACTGCACATTTCATTAGAGTAATTAATGATGTTAAAGATTTTTGAAAATATAGCGATATAACGATATAAAGTTTTTCCCTCAGTAAAGTGTAGAGTACAAGTACAATCATGTATCGTCTATTAGTCACAAGTTGCGAGATATATTTGTCTCAGAACCAGTCCGAGGTGTGGAAGGTTAGAATTGGACAAAGGTCAGAAGACATAGTGTGAGTGACTCTGTACAACTAAACAGAGTCAACTCCACAAATCACAGGTGGTGGAAGAAACGCATTAAAGGCCATTGAAATGTATACTGGGAACATATTGACGGGCAGAACCCTGGTGTTCAAACATATGAACTGAGAATATTCAGTGCATGACAACAATTACAGCCGCCTGAGGCAGACTGAACAACAGCATTTGAATTAAAACCACGTTTGGGGCCAATGGAAGACTTCAAAGCAGTGGTTTTGAAACAATCCAGCCTCAGGACCCTGCAACACATCATTGTTTGGGAGTGAGAAATGAATGCATGGTTTCACATATTTTTATGTAAAATGTTTGATTTTTGAAGAAATATAATAGTTTCAAAACATTCTCTGTGCTAGCTTTGTCTATTTGTTAAAATAAAAAAACAGCCACTAATTGATCATTTGAAATTGAAAAAAAACAACCATGAAAAGTCCAGTGTGTATGTTTAAATATGCCGTCTATGGAGGGTTTTTTTTTCTTCCTTTCCTTTGTGTACGAATGTGCACATTAACGAGCCAACCTTGAATGTTCTGCGGGTGCCGGAATTTTCTTTTTCACAGTTTTAGTAAATAATAGTGAATACAAGCTCATTAACAGGAGAGGAAGTAGATATAATAGTCAAAACATCAGGAAAAGTTATACTAGCGTATAACTTAGCATATAACATGCTAACATATTAGCATTAGCACAGGTACTAATGGAAGCTCGGTGGATGTAGAGTTTAATTCAAAACAATATTATTACAAATATAATTTTGGTTGTAGAACTTCAACTAAGTGTATTTATTGTGTCTAGTGAAGTGTGTTGTGCGGTTTTGTAATTTTTAAGATAATCCAAAGAAAAATAAGTTTGTTCTGACGTCTCTTGTTTCATTGATACAGGGACAACATTTATCATCTGTTTGAAAGAAGTAACAAAGGATAAAAGTTCCCATCCGTTTTTCTCCCTGACATCATGGTTCAGTTATTGGTGTATTACGCTGATTTTTCTATCTTCATTTTTGAGCTTTTGTCAAAACAGAATGGTATGCATTCAAAGAGAAGGTGACGTAATGTCAGACACACTTTTATTTGTATTTCATTACTTATTCAACGTTTGGCTGGCATTAAAGAAAGTGTGCTGGGCTTCTGTGAGTTTTTCACGCTGCAGTTCTCTTGCGTTCCATTTTGTGCAGAATAAATATGCCACCTGTTCAGCTGAACCAAAACTCCAGCGTTCTGATCTTTTACAAAACGCAGAGCAGGTGGAAATGTGCGAGAGGAGAGACTGCAGTGGCTACATTTACACAATCAAAAAACACATCAAATATGCTTGCTCATTATCTCTATAATTAACACTACAGACTTTACAGTTGATAGACTTTACATAAATATTATTTACATTCAGTTCAAGCTAGCTTTTGCTAATTTCAGTGTTAATCTCTGTTGTTAGGTTGATTTATTTGGTTCACTGTTTCATCCATTTTGTAAGTTTCTCTCCAAGTCGTGCCTTATTTGCCCTCCATACTGTAGCATTTGTGCAGCCCTTCTGACCTGTGTCTCCCCCCCCCCCCCCCACTCGCTTTAAAAAAATACCTTATTTTTCCTGTTTGTTGACTTTGTTTGAGTAAATCAGCAAAGTCACATGTGTTTATTACTTTGGTTGATTTGCTAACCCCTGCCTTCAGATTAGCATTTGTAGCATTTGTACATTTGCTAGCTTGGTAGGTCATTGTTTTACCAGTTTGATCCCCACCGGCTGTGCTGCGTTTGAGTCCCACCTGTGAACTCTAGCACTCATACAGTCCGCCCCTCACACGTGTAAGTGCAAAGAAAAAGGCAGTGGAAGACAAAATGCCTCCTCTCAATCTTTGGTTTACACTCTTGCTGACAAATGTGATAAACACACACTGGGGACACTAATACTTCATGGGAGTTCATGGGAGAAAACAGTGACACTTTTTGGCAGATTTCCTACCTACCCAGGTTTGACAAATCGCCAAGGCTGTCTGTCACAGCTCCACTCTCAGTCTGCTAACTGTTTCATCTGCCGGGATTTAGATCTCAGACATAAAGGTAGCCTAGTGGAAAAGCATATTCCTTACACCTTCATTTGCTTCAGACGACATGAAGCAATTACAGTCGCTTTGAATGGCAATTTGTATGCGACAGCACTCGGTGTATTAACAGCTACTTTGTTGTTGTTGAGCAATCACAGCAGATAGGTATTTTGCACATCTGAAAGGCAGTTTTGAAGGTAAGAACATGAAAAAAAAAGAATCTTAAATAAGTGAAAGGCATAATTATGGTGCAATCCAGTCCAAACATTCCTCCCACAGACTATTAGATGTGCAATTCAGACGGTGTCTAAAATCTGTCTAATAATCTGCCTCAGAGCCCTGCAGTTATTTGAAAAGCTGCTATAAACACTTACAAAAAAGCTCTAAAAAAATACTTCTCCAAAATTCAAGCCTTGGACAGTTTACTTTTAAGTTTAAGTCCTTTGTATTGAAAACACTGGAAGATGTTTTTTTTTCCTTGAACCACAACCAACAAAGAACTCTTTTGTTTGTGTGGTCTCTTTTCTTTCCTTCTTTTTTAAATCACAGAAATATTAGCTTGACAGAAAGAAACCTCAGGTTTCCTCCAAACCAATATTGTGCAGCGACCTCCATTTTGTCACTCACATCATCAATAACTATATCTTGTTATTAAAAGTTGAAATTTCCACTGTAACAGTAAACTCTATGTGGGAACTATATTTTTTCTGTTCAATATGTACACACAATAAAACAACAGGAATTGTTCGGGACCAATGAAAAGACTGTTTGGAAATAATACTTTCATTTGTGAGATTCTTCTTCTGATCAGTAGATAAATGACTGAAACAAACAGTAACAGAGTAGATGCCTCGCGGCTGCAGAGCAGGACAAACAGTCATGACACTGGAACTTTGAATCATGTATTATCTCCAGTGCTGTTTTATTATTGTGTGATTGTATTCTAATTCTTTCTTTGCTCTTACCTGCTGCTGTGGAACCATGACTTTTTATTGGTGTTTTCTTTGACCTGGGCTGGTACACTGCTCTACTATATGTATGGCTGCGGCCTCCAGGGGGCAATGGATTTGTTCATGACCCTTTTTATCAGGGCTTTAACCAGGGCTGTCAAACTGATACAACTGCATACAACCTGATTAGATGTCAAGTGGTCGGGACCAGTACAATCACAACATAATGTCAATAACAAGTTTGTGTTTTTCCCCTTTTGTTTTTATGCTAATAGGTACAAGTATATCCCCTTTTGTTTTTATGCTAATAGGTAAGTATATATTTATTATTATTTATTGAAATATACAAAAATATTCTGAATATGAACCGTTTGTATTTTTTTTTTTTTTTTTAATTCATCAAGCAGGCCAGATTGAACAGTTTAGTGGGCCAGTTTTGGCCCGGGGATGTCTCTTTGACACTCCTGGCTTTGAACCTTTTTGTCTGGATATGGTGCGCAGTGGTGTTGCTTAAGCACAAACTAATTAATTTAGCATTTCTTCCACAATATTTTGGAAGTGTTGTTATTTCACGTGCGTGTTTTCGTCAATTAAATCAACAAGCCTTTTGAATCATCCCCACTTGAGCAACAATTCTGTGTTTTTTTCTTTTCAACAAGTAGAAGCCAATCAGATTGGTACTGGGCCCTGGATGCCTTTCCCATTCTGCTGTTGTTGACGAATTCTACAACCAGACAAACTTGATATTTTCTAAAGTGCACAGAGCCATGAGAAACAGAAGTGAGCATAAGTAAGAAACTACACCGAAAACTGCCAGCTAGATATAAGATATCAATCACTCCAAGCAAGTTCACAGAACGGTCTTTTTTAAGTTTGTTTTGCAACATTGATGAACTGGGAGGCTTGGAGTTTAGTGTCCTTACCAGGAACATATTTGCATGCTTCCGGATTGAACCACAATGTTCTTGGTAGAAGACCTGTTTTCTAAGCAGGGAACAGCAGTTTCTGTTTATATTTATCAAACATCTCTCAAATCCCTGCTACACAAGTGTTTCAGAGACAGTGGGGTTGAAAAGGAGACGTTAGATATGAAACCTGCTCACCTTAGGGTGAAAATCTGCACCGGGGAGAGCGTGGACAATGCCAGGAATGCTGAGACGGTTTCTCTTTGCCGTATTGGTTTGGAGGGAGCCATCACCACAAAGTTATTGTCCAGTTTGAGCTCTGTCAGTGGCTGTAAAAGCCGGACACTCCCTATCCGCTGCATCGGCGTATGCCCTGCAAAGTAGCCCATCGGTCCCTGCTGCTCTGAGTGAAGAGCGCTGCCTTTTCTTGAATCCTCTGAGCTGCAGTCGCCCACGTCTGTGGTCTGAACCATGTAGTAGAGTTCCACTGGAGTGCCCTGGGCCTGTTCACTGACCCTCTGTCTTCCTGGTCTGATGGTAGGAGGGCTGAACCAGCTAGCCAGAGGCTCCAGCTCTGCAACACATATTCCCAATTCACCTTTTAGCTGACACGTGCCCCGTACTTCTTGAGTCTCGTGGAAGGCAAACATCCTGATGCAGGGGAGCTTGTTGATGGCGCTGTAATCATCCCAATTCCTGCCAGCAATATAGAACAACACCTGAACCTTGGGCCAGCTGGGGTGAATCTGGTCACTGATCATGTAGGTGTGGACCTTCCAGTTGTATGTAAACAGAGGTGGTGTTGATGCAGCTGTTGGCGTTGATGAAGCAGTGAGCGAGGGCGCAGTGAAGGGCCCCGGTGTGGTCTGCAGGAGCTCCAGAGGCACAGGCTGCTGCACAGACAGCGGTCCGTAGCTAGCATTGATGAAGGGCATCTGCCTGGCTTGATGGATGAAGAAGGACTCTGTCCGTGCCTGCAGGCTGGAGTTTCTCATTAAATCCTGGTTGGCTTCCTGCAGGAAGAACACCGACTCAGCGTTTAGGATTCGGTAGCTGACAGGTAGGTAGATTGGCGTGGGGCCGTACCTCTGGAGACCCTCCAGGATCACCTTACTGTTAACCACTGAAAAAAAAAAGAAAAAATGACAATGGAAACTGGTTAATCTTTGGTTCTGTTTAAAAACTCCATACAACTTTGACTAAGATAGTGTATGCTGGGATTTCCTTTAAAATCAAAAACTTAGACACTCACCACTGACTTTAAGTGGTGATTTTATTTGGGAAAGGGGAAGTTACTCTTTTATGATTGAGGTGATATCTTGGTGGAAATGGTATCAGAAGGAGTTAGGTCTTTATAGAGTTAGGTCATTATTGCTGTAAAAACCCCAACAGACGAGAGTTGTCTTTTGATCTGCCTACAGCTACAGGGGCATCTCACAAAGAATACCCTCACAGCACACAGCCTGAGAATGTAAAACCAAGGACCGACATGATTGTTGGAGGAGGGGTTACGTCAGTGGTGTCAAAAATATGGCCCGCGGGCCAAAACTGGCCCCATAGCGGGGTTCGATCTGGTCCACTTGATGAATTTTGAAAGTGAAAGAAAATGCACAAACAAGTTTGTGATGTTTTGTCACATTATATTTTAATTATGAATATTTTAATTAACTTTAACTTATTTGCATTAAAACAGAGTAGACTTATTGTTATTTATAGGTCATTACTGTATGTAATGATTGTACTGGTCCCACTTGACGTCTAATCAACCTGAATGTGGCCCCTGAACCAAAATGAGTTTGAAACCCCTGGGTTAAGTTAGCTCACAAAGATTTGTAGGCAATATACTACATTACATGAAATAAATATACACAGTACAATACTGACCAACTGTACTTTGTACTTAACTTCATCCAACTTCTCACCTGTCTCGCACCATAATATAAATAAACACCCACCTGAAAGTCATGCATAAACTAGCCCTTGCTAAACCCTACAGACAGAAACTGAGACAGACATTAAACATCGGAGGAAAGAAATCATAACCTGGACAGCAGAACTTTTCAAGTTTAACATAACATTTGCATGCATTGCCTGTAACCCGAGGCAATCATGGAAACTCGGCTCCAGTGGGGACAGTAAATGGTATGTTGGAGTCATTTCCATACGCCGCCACTTTTATGAGCAGTGGCTATTATTCAGAGGAATTTGTTTAACTAAATTCAAAACACAGATGTCTTTCTGAGTCGCTTGCTTATCAGACTTGTCCTCCCTTCCCTCACGCTCTCCATCCCTTTCATTATGATGCACAATCTCAATCTGTTTTTCCTCCGTCCTTCAAGTTCTCCTTTCTTGTCTCGTCCCTGCGTTCCTTCTTCCTGTCACTCAAAACTCTGAAGCTGTTAAATATGTAAAGCAAGTCGGTTTTTCCATAAGTGCGTTTACACTAGTAAAATATAAAGTGAAAACGGTGTCCTCTGTCCCCATGTCCAGGAAGGCAGATGAACACACCATTTAAACAAGTCTTGGCTGCAGTGACAGAGCGAAGGGAGTCTCCTGGAAAGTAATCTCACTTTTTCCCTAAGACATTGAACTGGCTGTGGCTTTTAACACTGCAGTCTGATTGATGTCAGATGACTCACTTTATGCATAATTTCTTATTCGCAGAAAGTGGTGCTGCTGTAAAATGAGCAAACGTTAACAGTTCACCCATGGGTTACACAAAAATAAAACTCAGCATTACCGTTTCTATTATTCACTCTTTGATCAAATATTAGCTAATTAGTAATGTATTATTAATCAATTATGTAATAATATATACTCATAAGTATTCAGGTTTGAAATGGGATTTTTTTTTTTTTTTCCACCATCAGGAACAATACTGTATGCACTGCAAGACAAACATCTTGATGCTTTAGAAAGATTTTCATCACCCTGAGAAACCAGGCTCACAATATCAAACATTTAAAGACATAACATCTCTACCAGTGTTGTCAAAGTTGATGTGGACGATTCTTCATTTAAAACGGACAACTCCATTTGTCCACAGATGTGAGTTCCATTATGTGTGTTCTGGCTGTGTAGTATTTTTGAGGACCCATTACTCAACAGCTGGCTCTAAACTTCCCCGTACAACTGCATCTGACCTTGCACGCCCTGAAAAACCCATTTCCATCACTCTGCTCTGTCCTGCAAATCATTGCCTCTGTCTTTTTCTCTTTGATGTCATATTCCAGATATTTGGACTGATGGAAAAAAATTGATTGTTTTTGCTTTTTACCCCCCTAAACCCATGATGGTCTAGGTGACGTGGTGCGGCAGTGATTTGTGATGATCCAACATAAACAAAATCAACATTACTCCAGTTCTAACACAATTTTTTTTTTTGTCTGTGTGAATATGACATTCAGACTGCCTGTGTTCACGTTTCTGTTCTCCTTGGAAGAAAACAGTTAGATACTGGATACTGTTTTTGTCTTCCTATTGTTTTTCTATAAAAACCTGAGTGTAACATGCTATTTAACTTCAAATCACTACTCATTTTCAAAATAAATATCTTTAGCAGTCTTTTTATATAGAAATAGAGGTCTTCAATTTCTTCACCGACCTTTAAACTATGTTGAGGGCCCTTGGATCTGTTGTATGTATAGGTTGTGTTTTATGCAATAATGCTCCTAGTGTCATGCATAATTACTGCCTGTTCTTTAGCAATCAAAACAAAAAGCCAGTGGATGCGGGGGCTATGACACAGCTAGTATAAACAATCCTTGCCAAGTGATAGCATGCAGGACAAATATGCATACAAGCTTACTGAAATCACATGTTTATTTCAAACATGAATATGGAAATGAAAGTGAGTAATTGCCTATTAGTTCTTCTGTCATCTCGTCGCCTGTTGTCTTGCATACAATTCTGAGCTATTAAACTAATACACTAATCATCCTATAGTATTTTAACAAATGTAAATGTGTATTTTGAAACTAGAAAATAAATTCCAAAAATATTGATCAGTTTAAAATAAATGAATCGACCAAAACGTTCTTCCCATCGAACAACAGTTGATGACTTGTGGATCATAGTACTATTCTGCCTACACGTCTGCTGTTGTTGCTGTGGAAGGGTTTTTAGATTAATAAGGAAAGTCATTTCTTCTGGTCAGAAACAGATGTTGAACAGGCCAATCAGGCTCACTTTATTCCAGCTCGTTCTCAAGGTGGTCAATGGGGTTGAAATTATGGACTTGACTTCCAAAAAGCTTTGTTAAGCTTAGGCAATGGGACTCTCCTTTACTGGAACTAATGAGTTTAGGTCAACCCCAGAAACCAGACAGTGCAGTCGGCACAAAGCAGCCAAGCAGGTAATGTTCTGTTGTTCACCAAACAGCTCCACTGTTCTGAAGTTTAATGGCACTTTGTTTTATACCACTCCAGTCACAAACTTGGCATTGTGCTCGTCATTCTCAACCTTGCATGCAGCTGTTCAGCCATCAAAGCCTATTTACACTGTTTGTTCTTACATTAATGTCAGAGGAGGTTTGGATCTCTACGGCCCAGGTCCAAATAGGAGAGACTTTTACACACTACGGGCCACAGACCAAGTTAACCTTGTAACCGAGTTTCTGTCCTCAGTGCTCCGAGTTAAATAGTGTGCACTTTATTAGTGTGTATATGTGTTATTAGTCAAATGTTCCTGATTTATCCAAATATTTTGAAAAATCACAGACTATTTTTTTTATTACATCTCATGGAACCTCTACTGTTCAAAAAGGCTAAATTGCTTTAGTGTATGCTTGATTATATACACCTGGATTTAAAATCTTTGATTTGGGGCTGTATATTGCATCGAATTTCAATCATAATTCTCCTAACGCGATACTAACATTTAGAAAAGGGGCTCAGCTGCGTATAAAATGAAGCACTTTCTTGACCAATAGTCAGCCAACCACCGGGAGCGAACAAAAACTGCCTAATTAGGAAGAGGGCAGCACCTGGCAGCCTCAAATTGTTTAGGCACGAATGAGAGTGAGACGAAACGTCGGAAGCAGAAGGTGACGTATCGCATCGTTTAGAGGTGAGGCGCAACAAGTAAGGGAGCAACTTGTATTTTGGGGATTTTTTAAAATTATTATTCAGATGGTGAGATGCTGACCAAAAAAAAAAGTACGCAAAGAATCCCGTAGAATTGTGGCGCACAACTAAATTATTCAACAAAGAAAAAAAAAACAACACAAACTCGATACGATGAATGCATAGAGGCCAAAACTAACGCTAACACTGGTCCACTAAATCCCCGTGCGTGTCCTATGCCCACACAGACAACTATAACTGCGACTCTGTATCGAGTGACGCACTGAAATACCGGATGTTTGGTCAAAGAAGTGTATGAAAAAACATTTAAACTATTGGAAAATTAATATGCGATAATGTAGCAGGTGAAGGATGACTCTGAGGCGCCATGTGCCATTTCTGTTCCTGTTGGCACGAACCAATAAACACGTGATGAGCACCTGCGCCTTGGAGTCATCCTTCACCTGCCACAATAACCTCACGCAATTATTAGTTTAAAGGATCGTGCCTGACCTCAACGCTACCTAGTTTCCTCAGCAATAAATGTTCCCGTTCCTTCTTACAAAAAGTTAAAGGCATATTTATTTATTAGTCTTTTGTTTTGGGTAAATGCAATGTTCTTATTCATTATTTATTTATATTTTAAGTTTAATCTTAAACTTAAAGCCTTGTTCGAATACAGTTTTTTAGAAATAAAACGTGCAATAAAGTATGTTTTACCTACCATAATTCATAGACTCGATTAATTATCATGATTACAGTCTTGATGAAACTAATTGTGGTAATCATGCTGCCCTACTTTGAATCCAATGACAGCAAACAGTGACTTTACATCTTAGAGTGCAATGTTGACTGTATTCCAGTCTAATAAATTAAATAGACAATTATGTTCCATCATTCAGCTGTCGAAGTTTTATCTATGATTAAACCAAAGCAGGTAGATGCACTTTAGTATATTACCCAGGTCTGGACAGCCTGACCGTCAAAAGATGAAAAATCGCGAAACCAAAACAATGTTTCTCAATTGCGTGTGCCTCAACAGCATCTCAGAACAACTACTGTACTAGGTTATATGATGAAAAAACAGAGCGACAGAGACCAGACCACTTTTCTCTATAATCATGAGCATTAATTGTAAACTGCTGGGCACAGACACGTCTAACAAAGCCATTGGAGATAATAGGAAGTGATCTTCAATGTAGTTGTTTTTATGTTTGCATTCGCGTTGATGTACGAGGAGATATGCGTCCAGTATTTTCATTCCACATTTACGATGAGAAACACTTAAAAGATGTGAAGTCTTTGCTCTGTCAGGACAGCGTGCTTGAACACACTTTTCAAAGACAGAACAATATTTACCCCTAGACATGACAAACTAGAGAGTGATGACAAGAGGGGATTGACTGCAAAGTTGGTTCTGGATCATGTGTTTGACATGGTGTAATTTTTTTTTGGCTGTTTTTTCTCTGGCAGATGACACATGCTTTTCAGATTTAACTAAATACCCCCTTTCAGAGCAACATTATAATTTCTACCAGCAGATTTCTTAAATGTTAATTTCCATGGTGCCAACAGGACATCATACATGTCGAGGAACAGCCCTGTTATTTGTAGATGTCCTTGGGTTTCATGTCTGCAGTGACTGTACTTGTAAATCATGTCTGCGAGTCTGTGCCTGCAAATGAAAAAGGAATTGATTTGTGCTGATAACTTAACCCCCATGGTAAATCCTGGTTGTAAACTTGTTGTAGAGGACTTGTTGGTACAGACGACCCCCTACAGAAACGGAACTAGGACTAGGTTTATACATCGCATCTGCAGTTGAGCTGGACACTCAATTGATGAAAGGCTTAACCTGATCAAAATGAAGCTGTATCACTGACTCGCAGGTTTGATCACTGGTCTTCCATGGGGGACAATAAACTAATTATGTGGTGTGAATGGTTGTTTATTCCCAAATGTGACCCTGATGGACTGGTGAACTGTTCCGGGTGTATAACTTGACCCTGAATGGGCTTAAGTGGTGGAAGATGAATTATTGAATTGATGGGGCTGTGGGCAAAGACAATTTTAAAAGTTTACACACGACATGCATTTCATTAAGCTATGCTCTTTGTCGTCTTTATTGACAGGTAAGGGTTTTGAATGAGACCTATTTTCCTTGCAGAGTCATACCACACAGCTCAAAGGCACCTGTAAAATGCTGTGCGCATTCTTCAGATTTTTTTTGTGCTCAAACAGCACCTCAAATTTCTCCATAAAAGAGACAATCATTTGTTTGTACAATTTTGTTTAAACCCATAGCAGCATTCATTCCAGATAGGTAATATAAGAACATATGGAGCCGTGTGGCCCACACAATTTTCATGGTTCGTGGCTATGGAGGATCTGATAAATGTTTGACATGAACATGTGGCTTGTCTGTGGATAAATTTAGACTAAAAAGAAACAGCCCATCTGTTGCTCAGTTAATTGCTGACTTGCAAAAGATGCAATAATTTTGTCCTAATTTTAGGAGGTTTAGTTTTAACCAGTAAGCTTTGTTGGCCACATTTTCCATCCAGTGAAAACAAAAGTAGCTCTTTCTCTTTTTACAAGCTGAACACTTTCATTTGCCCTGAGACACTGGGTATTTGACGCTCTCATAATAGCCACCACCAATTAAATGGAAGGACACAATGAAGTCGTTTTTAGACACAAACGTGACTGGAAAGTTGAACATTTTTGTGGCTGCTTTCTTCACATGTCCCTACATTAAATCACCTGCCTCCGTCTCACCCTTTCTCCATCCCCACCTTTGTTGCTTCCAGGAAACAAAACAATGACCTTCCGTTTTCCTCCTGCCCATCAGCATCATCTCTAATGTCCTGTGCATCCTTTAATCCTTTCCTCTGATGACATTTTTGGCACCTGTACCCCTGGCCTAACTATCTTTGCTTCCTGTCCTTCAAGCATTTCCACATCCTCTGTCATACATTTTAGCTGGAAGAGTTATCACCTAATACCTTTGGGTCAGACTTTATAATGTAGTGTCATAGGTCGTCAGCAGAAAGATTTTCTGCAGCTTATCCCTTTCTATTCGCTCTTTTGTAGAGGAAGCCCTTTTTCCTAGTAAGAAAAGTCTTTTTGTACTGACATTTTATAAAGCTTTTGATATTTTAAATTTCCCCTTAGTCTACGTGAGGAGACATTAGGCCGTGGTCTTTATGTGGCATTTCCTTTTGTTAAACATTTGCTCTGCCCCCTTAACTTCCTCCGTAGAAGAACTGCTGATGGGACATCGAAGTCATCAGTCCATCTGCTGTTGGTTTAGTAACTTTTTCCAGACAATGTAAGGAAAGACTATTTTTGGCTCATGGAGCTTTAGATATAAATGTGAGCTGCTGCTGCTCAAATGGAGGAAATGCCAATAGCATGTTCAAGATGTGGAAACGACCTATAAAATACTTTCATGTAAAGGCATCTGAGAGTGAAGCTATTTTAAAAAGTTTTAAGTTTTAGTTTAGAAAAATTAATCAAACACTGTGGTACAAGAAAGCTCGAAAACATCTGCTCTCAGTAGAGAGATTTTATGTGCACAAGGAAAATGAACTTTATTCACGGCAAGTCTTCAAAATCATGATCTTGAAAATTTGGCTCTTTTGAACTTGAGTAGGTGCTACTAGATGCGAATCCTTTCTTAGTGGCTTGGCATAAAATCCCGTGGTTAGCGAAATGTTCTAGGTTATATATCAACACAAACAAAACACATAGGACCACTAATCACTCTAAGTGCCCATTGCTTGCACCCTGACACTGCAGAAAGCCAAAGCAGAGCAGAAAGCCTACTCCCAGCTGGAGGTTAATCTGATCACATAAAGGCGAGGCACACCTCATCTTTCATCACTAGGCAACACATTTATGCAGCGATCGATAGGTGGAATCATATTTTCCCCTTTCAGAGAAATGAGGGAAAATGAAGTGTTGTGACCCTACTGAGATGGATGGGGATCTTACAGATCTTAGCAATAAGTTTGTGCTTGTGGTTTCGTCAACACTTAAGTTGTTTTCATTCCTGATAAAAGCCTGTGGTTGCCTTGGTTCAGGGATGATCTTTGGGTCTTTTCTGTTAATAAGTTTCGTGGAACTCAACTTTGGTCATTTACAACATGACCTTTATCACTGTTACTCCAAGCAGTTGCTTCCTGTTTAACCTTTTGAATATAACAGACAGAAAGAAACACATCAGTGTGAATACTTTAGTTGTACTTTAAATAGAAAGAAGGGCAACAGGGTGATGTAAGTGGTCAGCACTGTTACCTTACAGAAAAGAGAGTGTTTCTGTCTAATTGTTTTTCCTAGGGATGTCAGATATGAACTTTTTGTCGATATTGTCCAAATACTTAATTTCCGATTCTGATATCAACTGATATGTGTTGCCTGCTCACTACGGTGATGGGTTAAAAGTGTTTCTCAATTATTTTCTGCCCCCTAGGGGACATAATTAAAATACTATTAAGAGCTTGGTATTATTTATTTATGTATCTGTTCAAATCACTGTAAGAAGGTCTGGAACCAGCATTCTGCTTACAATCCCCTGATTATCAATTAATCAATAGACTATTGAAATAAGCTACAATGCTGCCATGTTTGTGACTAGTGGCTTGTTTACCGTTGATAATGTTCTGTGTTGATTTGTTATTGTGACTGTCGGGGAATGAATGATTATGTTTTGGTATAAAGTTCTACTTTTTCTGAGGGTTCTTGGGTGCCTTGAACGCACCATGTTATGGCACACATGCGCAGTGTGTTCTGTTGTGTCGGAGCCAGCTGGCTTGGTTAGTGCTGGTCAAGTTCTGCTCCGTTTGGCGTGCGCTGTGGCTAACAATGCAATTGTGTTGTGATAAAAGTGCTTCAGAGCACTGGGGGTTCTGACTGGTCTGTCGCCGGGGCATTGCACTATTTTTTGAACACATCATTTGGTGAAACCCAGGCATTGCATTATCGGGTTTTCATTATCGGAGGAAAAAACTATAACTATAACCGATATTACAAAAAATGCTAATATCGGTCCAATAATATAGGTCGGCTGATATTGTCAGACATCCCTAATTTTGCCCAAATCAACTGTAGATATAAGTGTGATTCTTCATAGTTCTTTATCTCTCTGTGGCCCTGCAATGGACTAGAGAACTGTTCAGGGTGTGCGCTCTGCCTCCACCAAACACTCTGTGACCCTTAAAGCGATAGAGGAAGAATGGATAAATGTCAGGAGTGAGTCCATTTTCACACCATAATGTCACAGCTTAGAGGTTGGCAAACATTTTAGACTTTTGTGCAAAGACTGACTTATACCTCAATATTTACCTACTGATCAGTCAACAATTGCCAAAATCTGGTTAGGAGGAGTTTTCGTCAATCTACTTCAGTTGGACATGGTAAAGAATCAGCAATTTTATCTCCAGTCTGTTGCTTGTTAAATATATAAAATACCCAAGTTTTTGACGATATACAAAACATGAAGTGAAAAATGTAAAATAATGAGTGCAGTTTGGTGTTGATGCAGCTACAAAAAGTAGTCCCATTTTCCCTCTGGTCTCGTTTGCTCTGACAGATGTAATCAAGGAAATATATGTTTGTTTCCTACATCTATCACTTCTTTGACTTACTGTTATCATACATTCTATCTCTCTATGTTAGAGATTTAAAAAGAACTTTAAAAATGTCCCTTTGGTCATTCAACATAAAAGACATAAAATGAAGAAACAGTGCTTCTGCTGTCTGAGGTTCTCATTTCAGCATGAAACAAACGCATTGTCAGTTTAAAGATTAATCTCATTTGGTAAAAGACAGCCTGCTACGTGCTGTTCCATCTGCTGCTTTATTGTTCAGTGAAGTGTATTCTCAACCTTTTGATTACACTTTCACTTCATATATTTTTCATTTTATTTCAGAATAAAATAATAATTTATTCTAAAGTGTAATATATAAAATGTATAATAAATGATCAAATGTTTGTTTCAAACATGTTTGGAAAAAAAAGAGCTAGTCAGCCGAAACTTTCATTCTGCTTTTAGTATAAAACTAGTATAAAATGCATATTTTCACAACCTCACGGGAGAATTTCTATCCAACTACATCTTTCTCTAACAATGTGTCAGTCACACCAAAAGCAATATATTATTAGGGATGCACCGAATTTACGGCCACTGAAGACTTTTATCGCCGACACAACACGGCTAAAACAGGAAGTTATGATGACGCAAGCAAAAACCCGCGGCCAGCGGGGCTTGTCTGAATGTCTGCAGTGTGGACGTATTTCAATATATGTGATTTATGAAAGAACAGTGCCTTGAAAGTATGAGGTTTAGTACACAGTCATAGACATAAATGCAATGGTGCTAATAATTGGCATAATAATTTCTTATTATGTTTTTATTATTTCTGTTCATCCCTAATAATTATTACATAATACATTACATATATATATACATTCCTTTTTTTTAATTATTAAGTTTCTCTTCCATATTCTCTTCCAGAAATGTCTTCAAGTTGTCTCCATTTAAACTTTGCAAAAATGCCTCTATTATTTTATTTTTTTTAGTAAGTGCTACTTACTGGAAGGTTTACCAAAATGCCAACAAAATGTCTTAGGATTATTGTGCTACTGCCTTTGCATTTTGCAGAAATGCCCTTCTTCTTAGATATATCTTTATTTTCAAACTCAATTATTTTTTTTGATATTAGGTTATTAGGTTTTGTATTTTTGTGTCATATTTAAATGTATTTAGTTGAGACTTTTACAAACCATCTTTATTGTCCTTGATATTCAAGCAAGTAGACTTATGGCATCATTCATTTATATTGCTACTGCAATCACAAATCGCAATATTGTCCACAATAAATTGCAACTAAACATTGTCATAAAATCGTGCAGTACTAGATCCTACCTTGCGATATAACTCAGTTTTTACCATGGGTCAGAACTCACAAACTGTACATACGTGCCTATATCACTCACCTATGCTAATACATTGGTAACATCATTATCTAGACATAAAAATATCTCTTCCACACACAGTGTTGGATGGCGATGTGTTTGTCCGCTCCCCTCGCCAATTAGTTCCTATGTGGATTCGCTGGCGAATTTTAACGCTGCATGTCGGAATCACGGAGCAACACCTTCTTAACTGAGGACTGCCTATAATCATATTTTCCCAATATGATACATTTTCAATGGCTAATGCATTTCTAGGAGTGTTGGTCATTAGACGTCTTAATGTCACAAAGCCACACATGGAGGTATAATTATAAAAATATATTTAACTAAAACACACACAAAAAAATGTGTGCGATATCTGTTGATGTTTTTCAAATATAAACATCATGTCCGTTGGAGACCTAAATAAGTGATTAAGTAAAACGAATGCTCTAATAGACCTTGAAACAATAGTGAAACGGCTTTAGACACAGTTCATTATTCCTTGATTTTGTGCTCTGTTGGTCCTTTATGTCTCTGGGGAGTAACCATTGTTTTTTAAGTCACATTTATTGCAAACTGCACATTGTTTTGGCATAGAAGGCCCAGGCCTTAGATTTCGTATGGAAATGCAGAGAGTAATTACACTCAAGTAATTAAACACGGATTAGGCAATGGTGGAAATGAGCGGTTTGTAAGCTGTTTTTAACACACAGTGTGCTGCTCTACAAGCTGTTAAAATGAGACCCAAAAGGTAACTGCTACTAGGAATTATATTTAAAATCCATCCACCATATGTGCCCACTTGGAAATAATGAATTTCAATGTAATAGGGATCCTAAAGAAACACTAATGGAAATAAAAAAAATACCCCCCCAACCTTTTCAACCGTTACTTATCTCCAACTGGGGGAAACGTCTCACAGCTTCTAAACATTTCTCGCTTTCAGCTGCATTAAGACCATTTTTCTCGCTCATTCTGAGAGGCATCCCATCTTCCCAGTGGGAGTAGTGCGTAGTGAACAGCACTGTGCCAATTGTACAGAGGGGAGGGTGGGGTGTGGGGGGTCCTCACAAGCTTGAAGACTCATTTGGGACATGAATGGGCATTTTATGACACTTCAATTCTGTCCATTGCCTGTGGGCTCAGTGTTGTTCATTGTACAGTGTCAGGGAGGAAAGAGGTGAATGGAGGAATGGAGAGTCGCTGAGGAGCTGCTGGTTGTTTAGATGAAATGGAGACGAGCGCTCTTGAAGGAGTGTGATGCTGAATGTGCAGAGCAGCGTGGAACAGAGCAGCAGTTAGCCTACAAGGGCACCCATAGGGGTGATGGAGGGCTTCAACTTTAACTATGTGGGCTCTGCTCTTGTCATTTAAGACCATGGACGGGCTCTGTGAGCTCATGAATTTGACCAAGCCCTCACTGTCGCTGAGGCAAATGCACTTTTTAGAGTAAGTCAAATAAAAGTAGTGACAATGATAGATGACACGGCCGTGCACTCAGACAGTGGGGGGACCTTTGTCATAAATAACAATGACACTCAGCGCAAGGTGATAATATCCAAGTGAATCCACTGGAAGATATATTGTGGATTATACACTGGGGATGTTTCTTACTCTGTGCAAATATATGAAATCAGATACAGTTAAGTAGGTAAGAATAATGATCCCAGTTGGCAAAAAGGAGCAGGGTGAGTAATGTTCTGGCATTTCCAGCAAGGTTATATTGTGGGGAATTCTGCGGGTCTGGAATGTTAGGCAGCGCAGCTGCAAGAACTGAAATAATGTAGAGCACATAATTAATTTTTTTTTTTCTGATGCAGTGTAGAAAGGGTAAGTCAGAAACTTCTCGGACAGCTGGATAGAAAAAAAAATAATCAGAGAAACATCAAATGTATTTCTAGACACTAGTTCTATTAGACAATATATTCTTTGTAGTTTCATATAATATATATTGTTGGCATATATAATGTGTGCATCTCAACACTTAAAAAGATATAAAAGCTAAACCTTGCTCACAGGTTACATTATTTTAAAGTTTTATTAATGATCTTATAATAAATTATTTTAAAGTTTTATTAATGATCTTAGGGTGATTTACAATGTAATGCTGTTACAGGAGAACAACAACTTTGATATAAGGTTTTCTTCATTTTCGAAATTGTTATCTGCCTTTAGTATATTATATTGTCAAACCAAATTTAAATATCTGTTATTTTGTCTTTTTCATCAGTAAAACTCACTTTGTGCAGGGTGGACATGAAAACGAAAAACAATTTACCTTTTTGTTTCCTTTTGAGTTGTGTCGCAGAATGAGCGTTAAAGAAGAAAAATGAAGAAAATGAAAATGCAGTTTGGATGATGGTTATTCATTTTAGTTTTGAGGTGATGGTACATTCTGAAAAATTAAAAAGTATTTCATTCGTAACTTAAAATTAAATCTTAAAAGTCCTTTTCT
>NC_024320.1:7011370-7040547 GCF_000523025.1 Cynoglossus semilaevis
ACTTGGCAGCATGTTTCAGGACATAATTTAGCATTTTAGGCATTTCTGGGACTTTTTATTTTTATGGATCTTTTCACAATGGTAAGGCTATAGTAAGGCATGTTTTGGAGTTTTTAGCAAATATTTACTTGACAACATTTATTGGGCAATAAACTTGCAGTTGCACAATAAGATTTACAATAATATTTTACAATAAGAATCAATGCTAATGAACCAGCGTGATCAGAGACCATATTTACATCCATTTTTAACTAAAAAAGATGAATCCTGTTTTTATTCTCAGATATATTTTGTGTTTCGCTGCCCTCTACTGGTAATGTAATACAACCTCCTGACATTATTTGCTGATTGACTTGCATTTGAAACTGCTTAACGACCAACACAGATATTATTTTGTTATTGGAATCTGTGATTAATTAAGATGTTAATTGCATACATTTAAAATAATGAACTTTTTTTTCCAGCTCCAGCCGAGTACAAAAACTAAATAATCACTCCGCTACGAAGACACAGACTCGGACGAAATGAAATATTAGGGCGGGGTGAATGGAGAAGAAATCCAATCAGAGCAAATCACATGTGAGGGCAGGCTGATCATTTCGAAAGCTGAGTCACAGCTTCGACACACTTCTACTAGCTTCACTTGTTAGCAAAAACCCCTAGAACGTATGTGAAAAACAGAAATGTCAGCTCAAGGTAGGACATAACCGTCAACCCTGTGGAGAAAAAAACACACCAGACATTGATACGTGTTTTTATTATAGGCAGAAAGATAATACACTTTGGGGACAGTGACTTTACAACTGAAACATATTTTCTTTTATCTATTTCACTTTTGTTTTTCTTATAGGCTACTTATTATTTTTGGATAAAAAGAAATCCAAAAAATGGATAAAAATGCATTTAGCTTTATATATAAAACTGTAGCTATGCACTGCTTTATACGTAAAAATCAGGGGGAAAAAATATTTTTTTATCCTTACTGAACCTACCTTAATGAAGTATAATCCTATATATTAAAATATTTAAAATGAAAATCTTAAAATACTGAAAAATCTAAAAATAAATAAAATATAAACCTGAACACAAAAACGCAAATAAAAAATTTAATAATAATAAACAAATTTAAAACAAAATAAAAAAAGTACTTGATGAAATTATACTAAAATTAGAAAATAAAAATAACAAAATTCTAATTGTAAAATAAACAAATTAAAAACAGAATCATATGAAAAAAACTCAAAGTATTAAATTAAAATCAATTTAAATAAATATTTTTAAAAAACACATCTCTTCATGAATAGTGTGCTTTAGCAGAAGGGGTGGTGCTACGAGATGAAGCTGCAAATGTTAGCATCAACACTTTAACATCAGGGATTTTTTTTCTCTCTTTTTTTGGTTGACAGGCTGCAGTCAAACACTGCACTCGTCAGATCTGCTGATGGTAAAAATAACTCAGCACACAGGAAGTCCTGTGGTTTCTCACACTCCGAGTCCCAGCTGCAAATGAAGCTGATGAAGAGTGCGGCTGTGAGCAGCAGCAGAAGCAGCAGATATTGACCTAACCTTCACCACCCTAAAGGATGTTGAGCAACTCAGGCTGGTGAGATCTATGTTCATTCAAAGATGCTACACTGCCCTCAATAAAACTTTTTGGACACCAGTGTTCATACTTTAGCTTAAGAGGAAATGAAACACCAACTTTGACATTTTACTAAGCTAACTTTTAGATGTTTTCTTATTTTTTCAAACTTTTTAGAAGATTGTATGTCCCATTCACTCCATTCTGTTTATTCTTACTTTAAAGCCTCTTTTTTCAGTTTCTGGTAACATTTTGCTTTATTTACCTAATATTTGGTCCAATGGCCGTTTTTTAAGGATCTTACCAAACTTTTTGCCATGATACTTTTTCAACATTTGACCAAAAACTATATGCTAATTTGCTAATTGTTATATGTTCCAGTGTATTTTATTAGAATATTTACAATGTTTCATACCTGCTTTTGACTATTTAATGGCCATTATTTGGTAATAAGTTGGATTTGTTTTGGGTTTTTTTTGCTAACCTTTGGTTCATCCTGTGTTATAAGAGTTATTTGGTGTACTGTATTTGCAATTTGGTTACGTTACGTCCAAGTAAGAGCTCTACTTTGATTTTATTTGCCTAACTGAAAACTACATTTAGAATATTGGTAAAGATGTATTCTGCTTTATTTTATTAATATAAACATTGGCCATATGTACATTCCATTGTGTTTTTGCTGAATAATTTTAATTCTGATTGTTAAAAATGTAAATTCCATTAAGACAACTGTGTTTTGTGATTTTGAGATCTAAAAAAAACTTGACATTTGTTACTGGTCCCTCTTCAGGCCTTTTAACTAACTGTAAGCTTCTTTTTACCAATTACTATTTACCAGGGTACTTTTTGTGCTAACATATAGCATTTTTGTTTCAATTTGTGGGGGTATTGTAATACAAGTTACCAAAGACAAATGTGGATTTCAGTAGATTTGTACAACTGTACTGTGAGGTCAAACAGAGACAGTACATGCACACCCCCTCCCCCTTCAGAATGCTGAGACAAACCTGCCATTTCATTGGAAAAGCTCTGATATCATTTGAATTTATTCATGTCTGGTGGAGTAAACTTCAAATGTGTTCTCCTCTGTAGCCCCCTCTGACGGTCGTCCCTTCCTCCCATCAGCCTTTCATGCTAACGGGGCGCTAACAACTGGCTCCATCGCAGAGCTGCATCTCCTCCCAGGGCACTTAAGGTAACACGGACAGCGGGGGTGGAGGTGGAGGCAGGGCCAAATGGCTTCACGGGATCAGGAGCCTTATTGCTGGTCTTTGTCAGGACAGAGAGCCCACCACCACCACCACCACTGCTGCAGTGGTGGAAGGTGGTGGTGGTGGGCTCAATACACAACCAGAGCAGCCAGGAAGAGAGCCTTCTGTCTGCTGCCCCTCCCCAACAGCACCTTTGAAATTCTGCTCCCTGGACTTTAACTTGGAGACCAAGAGGAAGTGATGAGTTGATTATATGTATGTTGAGCCTCAGACTCCTCACTGAAACACATTTAAAAATCATGTTTTCATTTATTTGAGTCCTGTGATGGAAAAACAACCATAATGCCAAACAATTTGGAGTCAAGACAGGATTTTCTAGTGGCCTCTGAATTCTAGTTATAAATATTATAAATTACTGTCATTGTCATTTCAACATACAGTAAATCATGAATCTTCATCATCTCCACCTCACCCTCCTCACCCATCACCACCTAACACACACCCACACACAGTGTTGACTGTTTAGTCTCCGCCCGTTATCTAGTGACCAATCAAGTTCAAGGACCGACCTCTCAGGGATAAAGACACTCTGGTGTCTTTGACCTCAGAGTTAAAGCACCCAAACGCAGCACTTTGTTGCAGAACTTGAGGGAATCCACTCCTGGCTGTAAGGACTGAAGGAAAAGAAGAGGAAAAAAAGATGCAACACTTCTCAGGTGAGTCCTGGTTTCATGAAGGTACATTATCACACCAGGTTTTCATGTAAGTGCAATGTTGATGTTGAATTGAAGTTTCTATATTTTTTAGTGTTTTGCTGCAGCTTGCACACCGTTGTTTTACAAATAGTCGATTCTCTTGAATTTAACTTTTGACTTTTAACGTTTGGTAAAAATGTTGGTCAGAACTTTCCAGAACCTTCTGCAGCTTTTCAGTATTAAGCCTTAAACAGATGTTTACGGGTTGAATAAATCCAATAAATACAGGGTTGATAATTTAGATTTAATCAAATCTAAAATGCTAGAAAAAAATAACTTAAATTTGGTTGAAATCTAACAACATTTTTTTTTAGAAAATTAACCTTAAAATAGCCTGGGAAATAGACACAATTACTGAAAGTATTTTTAATTTTTACAGAACCCTGAAATTTGGAGCATAAGGAATTTATTGCTATTTACACAGCAAAACATCTGTGAACATATATTTACATTAATATACATGTAAACATGTATTTGCATATTAAAAATATATATGTGGCTATATATTTGCATGGTATAAATATATGTGAACATACTGTATATTTAAACAGTGAAACTGAGTATGTGAACAGGTATTCACAGTATAAAGATGTGAATATATATTCTGACAATATGAATATATGTCAATTTTATTTTCCCACAGACTCACAGAAGTCGACAGTGACCATGCCTCGCTCTCCTGCAGCAGATTCGTACCAGCAGGGTCCCATCAGGGTGACGCTGGAGAACTCTGGTCTGTGGAAATCCTTTCACAGCATCGGGACAGAAATGATCATCACGAAGCATGGAAGGTAGGATGAGGCTGAGCCGCAGAACCAGAGGAGAACCAGCCGGGTCGTCGACACCGGAGAGTTAACAGAAGGGCTCCTCTGACGAGTGTGTGCTTGTGTGTTTGTTTCAGGAGAATGTTTCCTCACTGCAACGTCAGCATCACTGGTCTCCAGCCTTTTGCCAACTACGTGGTCATGATGGACATGGTTCCTGTGGAGAGCTTCAAATACAAGGTCAGTGAACAGCTTTTAGTTGCAGGGTTAAAACCAACACATTGTAGAGAAACCCTTCAGTCTGGCCGACCAGACTCGGTCCTGCCCACCCTGTGCTGCAGCCTTGCATATCAAAGCTCTTCATTGCTTCCTGTTTGTGCACTCACAGTAGGGGGGGTAATTAATTAGCATCCTGCCCCTTTTAGTCTCAATCAGTGAATGAGGAGCAGTGGGCCATCACGCAAACATCAGGAGATGTGGCCCATTTGGTCGGCCATACTGGCCATAGCCCACAGTTGGGAAACAAAGAAAACGACAATGAAAGAAATGCAAATGGACATTTGGTGTTGGGGTGAAGGTGCAGACGTTTGAAACAACATCCTTTCAGCAGAAATAAGGAATGACCAAAGTCCAACTCAAGCTAACTTTGTGCTAATATTTTATTTCTTGTTTCGTGTTTGTTGCTTAATTAGAAGTTTTTTTAAACACAATTTATTTTAGGAACCAACTAAGTCATTAACTGTCTGACTTTTTGTTACATTTCACCATTAATTTACAGCTAGAAAAAGTTTATTCTTAAATACTTCATGCTTTATTCTTGTTATTCTAATTTGGCCAAAGGTTAGGATGTTGAGATGCATTCAAATATTGTTTTTTTTTTTGTTTTTTAACTTTTAGAAAATTTACTTTTTAGTTTTGCCTTTTGCATTTATTTGCCCTTCTATCAAATTATTTTTTTATTGTCTGAGTTAAACATGACTATTTCTTTGAATTTTTTTCTTAAAAAGTGAAGCTATTTTTTGACCAAAATGTCATTAAGTATATTTCTTGTCTTGTCTCCTCTGCAGTGGAAAAAGGACCAGTGGGAGGTGGCAGGAAAGGCCGAGCCCCAGCCTCCGTGTCGCACATTCATGCACCCAGACTCTCCTGCCACAGGAAGTCACTGGATGAAGCAGTCGTTGTCCTTCCTCAAGGTTAAACTCACCAACAACACACTGGACCAACATGGCCACGTAAGACTACCGGAACATCACCATGCTCTGTCAACGGACATTTTTAAGGCGGGAATTTTGCTCATGGTTCTGTTTGTTCCTTCAGATCATCCTACACTCCATGCATCGCTACTACCCCAGGTTCCACGTGGTACAGGCCGACAGTCCCTACATCGTCCGCTGGAGTCACTTTCAGACTTTCACTTTCCCAGAAACAGCCTTCACTGCAGTGACAGCTTATCAGAACCCAAAGGTACAAAGCTGTTCCATTTAAAACATTCAAATTTATAAAACTTATTTATAAAAAAAACCTGAAACTGGGAGTAAAACAACAAAGTAATATTTTCTCATGTTGTCTTTCATTTATGTAGATAACCAAACTGAAGATCGATCACAATCCATTTGCAAAGGGATTCAGGGAAGGAGGAACTCATTCACACAGTAAAAGGTAATATACGTATTTATATATACAAAATTACCTCTTTTTTTTCATTTGCATGATTAAAGAGTTTTTCAGTTTTTGTTCAAAATGTAAAATTTAAAACTAAATTGACTCAGAGTGTAACCAAGCATTGTTTGTACTCTTTAAACTAAGTGGAAATATGTAACATAAAAATGTTTTATAAATGTTGTCAGACAGTTGTCAAACAGCTGTTCTGAGTTCTTTTTACCTGCTCTACAATGAAGGGAAATTAAATTGTACTTTTTATTGCATTGCATTAAAATGTATTTTATTCTAGTTATGTGAAAACTTTAAGAAAATACATTTTTTAAAAATATATTTTCAGATGTCGATCAAATGGAAGTCCTCCTGCCAAGCGCCCAGCTAAGGACCTTAGGATATCTTCAAGCACTCCCACAGGTGAGTCCTCATTTATTTTAAATCTTGTTAATCAACATAAGTTGACTTGGAGAAACTAACAATGTTGGAAATCAGGCTGTGATTTTCACTGACTCCATGTATTTCCCTCTTAGACCTGCAGAGGTTGCCCTCGTCTTCCCAAACAGAGGAAGCTAAAACTGACCTAGCCTCAGATTCACAGAGGTCACCAAAGACCGGTCACTACTCAACCTGGGCTCCAGAGCAGGAGCCACCCGAGAGTCTTCATGCAGAGAACCTGGAGATGCAGGAGTACGACTATAGCTGTGAGGAGCAGATGGTTCCTGTGTCCGTGTCCTATCAGCCCTACAGGTCTGAGCTCAGGTAAATACAAAGAGCTGAAAACAACTGAGACCCTCAACTGGAAAATAATGAAATATAAACTGATAACCCTCAAGTTAACACGTGTGTGATGTAGATGTAATATACCAAGGCTTTGGACTTAAGGTCAAGTCGTTTTTAATACAGCAAAAAGTATACAAAAAGTATAAATTTGGCAGTACACATTGGATGTGGCAATACAATATTCCCACATAGTCGCAATATTGTATTGCCACATATATATGTATATTCAATATACATACATACACACACACACATATATATATATACATACATATATATATGTATGTATATATGCGTATATATGTGTATATATACATCCATATATACGCATATACTGTATATACACATACATATATACATACATATTTACATATATATATATATATATGTGTGTGTATATGTATGTATATATGCGTATATATGTGTATATATACATCCATATATACGCATATACTGTATATACACATACATATATACATACATATTTACATATATATATATATTCAATATACACACACACACACACATATATATATATATTCAATATACATACACACACACACACACACATATATACACACACATGTATACATGTATATATAAATAGTGTGTGTGTGTATTTAGTACTGTATTAAGAACATTCAATTTAAAGCCAGATCATTTCTTTGCACTCGCTAACAAATTTGTTTAAGTTAGCTGACTAATATTTAAATTATACTATTTTGGAAAAAGGGAAGAAAAAGTAGCCAATTATACTATTTTGGAAAAAGGGAAGAGAAAGAAGCCCAAAGAGTTTGCTATCGCAATCGCGTCTCATAAAGATGTTAAAAATACTTGACCTAAAATGCATATAAACATATCTGCTGACATTTAGAAAGACTGGTTACACACAAGCAAAGAAGCAGAAATTGGCACAGCGTGTAAGTGTTGCTAATTAATTAGCATTAGTTAGCAGTAGCATTAGTTAGCATTAGCATTGAAAAGAGTTTACAGATCCTGTAGATGTCTGACGTTCCTTTCCTTTTTTTAGATCCCTGGAATACGGCAGTTTCCTCTACCCTTCCAGTAACGTGGATGCAGCTCACGCGCACGTCCAGCCAGCTCTACACACACTCCCCTCAGCAGAACACGGAGCTCAGCAGCACACCTACCACCACCCGCACCATCAGCACCATCATGTGGCTGCAGCAGACTGGAGCCAGTATCCTCTGTTCTCGTACTCCTGCTGGTGACTCAGGAACACGGCACCCCTGATGGAGAAGCAGAAGAACTGTTATTCTAAGAACATCGTCATGGACCGCGCTTGTGTATTTTCTGGACCTTGAAGAGCATGGCCTTGCATGGACCAAAATCTTAACTCTCCAAGTTGACCGTTATTTTTGTTTATTTTTAAACATCTACTCTTGGATGAAAATACTTTTTACCTTTAAATACAAATAAAAAACATTTTTTTTGAGTTCCAGTGAATATTCCATTTAATATTCCTATCCTGTTGAGGGGAAATCTGTGTAAAAATCTGGCAGAAGGAATTAAATATTTGTCAATTTGTACATGACCTGTAATAAAGGTGACTTTGTCAAAAGGTTTGGGAATTCTTCACACAATCTAAACAAAACCACAGTTATGACTGTACTTAAGACTAAGGTTAAGGTGGAACTTTATCTATGCCACACTGGGAAAATTATTTTGTTGCAGCAACACAGGGGACAGAGGCAAAGACAAAAGACTTTTAAAAACTACAACAACAATTAAGGTAAAACTTAAATTATCTAGTTGTGGGCCGGATGAAGGGCGTTCATGGGACAGAATAGGCCCCCAATGCTGGGGGTTTGAGACCCCTGGCTTAAACAATTGGCTGAAAAGCTGATTTCTGTACAAACTGTTTGTAGGGTTTTATAACTTGAGATAAGTTTCAGAACAACATGGAAACCAGCTGACATACCTGGGAAGGAATGAGTAGATTCAGAGGCAGCTGTGGTTGTAGGCTACATTAGTGGGCGACAGTTGCTTCATCGGGGCATAATGCTGTAAACAGTCAAGAAAAGAAATATATTAAAATGGAGACAATGGCAAGACCATCACCCAAAGACAGGACGACTACTACTGGAGTCTGACAATGATTCTTTACAGTTTAGAGTTTCATGGACAACAGTCAATAAGGAAGGAAGTTAAGTTTTTTCGTTTTGGCAACTCAAATAATAAAAGTCATTATGGCAATTTTGGTCTATTTGCCATTTCAGAGATGAAAAGGCAGAGGTGGAGAGTTTAACAGTGACAGTGACCTGCTCCAGTGCTGACTGACAGTTAGTGTGAAGTTACCATCATGATCTGGCAGATCTGCCTCAACAGAAGGCATCTACGTCTGTGCTGTAAATGTTTCAGAGGGACGGGGGAAAGAGAGGGAGACTGAGAGAGAGAGAGAGAGGACAGATCTGGGACGTTTACAGAGACCCTTCAGGGAGAATGTAGAAAGTAGAACACATCATCTGACATGACACTCTGAACACAGCTACATATAAATACACACACTATATGATCTAATAAAAATACAGTTTTACTTGTCTTTTTAAGATAAACTGATACTACATAGAAACATTTAGAACAGGTGTGGGCAAACTTTTTGATTCGCAGGCCACAATGGGTTCTAATATATGACAGGGAGGCCGGGTCAGGTCAGATAGATGGAGCGTTAGTATGAACTAGGGTCTGGCATTAAGGCTAAATACTAAAATGAAATATAATGTTAATATAAATTAATTATATAAGTTGGACAAGTTTTGCGGGCCAGATTACAAATAAAAAAACGGGTTTCAACTGGCCCCCGGGCCGTAGTTTGCCCATGCCTGATTTAGAACTTTAAAACACAGTCTCATCAGTTTTTTTCTCCACTGTGTGTATTTCAGATGGTGAATATCTCTCACAGTACTTACCACGTAGTGAACTGTGAAGCACCTTCGGGGTGGAACGTAGACATATTTCTACTATAGCAGTGGCCTCCAAACTTGTTCTGCAGCGCCCCCTCTTGTCGTAAATTCCACCAAACTGCAAACATAAATAAATAAATAAAACAGCTTGCACAGCCATTGTCATTGAACAAGGTAAATAAAAATGACCAATCAGGGAAATCTCTCTTCTGTGGCACAAAAAGAAAACGTTGCAGCTGACTGAAATGTCTCCGTGCGGCCTCTAGGGTCTCAACCCCAACTTGAACTAGAGAATGCAGATTCATAAAAACACAGGACGTGATGGTAAACTGTCCGTTGTGCCAATAGATGGTTGGTTGCCTTGAGTATTGACTGTTGGCACCAAAGCTTGAGTTTTCCCGGCAGTAGGGTCGATGTTTTCCAGATTGTCCTGCCTTACCTGTTGCACTTGGTCTTTGTCCTTGAGGCTTGTGTTGTAGCATCTACCCAGGCTCTTGACAGGTTGCTAAGACCTCACTGGTATTGGGTCACCAACAATGCAGAACTATCGACCCGACTATAGAGCTGCTCCGTGACTTGTTGGAGTTGATTTTGATCCAGGCCCACTTGAGGTTCTCCTGCAGTTGAAGAAACATATTGAAACATGGAGATTTCATTTCACACCAATACAGATGTGGTGTATGTGTTTTTGACATGACAGTGAGCTAATGTGAATATTCTAGAGCAGGGGTCACCAAACTTTTAAAAAACGGAGAGCTACTTCAAGGGTACTTCCAGAACAATGTAACAATAATCAGTTCTGGGACATACAATAGCAGACACTCTTCTTACCTTCGCCATTGGACCCATTTGAATATCATTATCAATATCAAGTGTAATTGATTCAAAAAGCGCAGTAACAGTACAGTTATTTTAGAATGCCCTTTTGTCAACATTTTGGGCCTTTAGAACATCCCAAATGTGCTTTGATATTTCTGGGATAACTAAGGTAAAAATTGTTACCATTTGTCTTCACAAAATGCAAAAACACTTAATTTCTGACTACAACTGGATTGCAAGAAAAAACTATGGCATATAAAATCATTAACATTATTGGTAATTTGTGGCACTTTGGCCCAGAGTCAATGTCTCTGTCGTTGGTGTGGAACCCCAGGGTTCACCTCCTGGGCAAGTTCGAATCCCGGTTAGGGCGATTGGTACCTTCCAGTGGACTCACCACCTGCAGGAAGGTTCAGGGGGGTTGGTACGATGCAATGTGGTTTGGGTGGCGACTGCTGCCCCCACGACCCGCTAACGGATAAGTGGATGAAAATGGATGGATATTTGTAATTTTGAAAGAGAATATAATACAAAATGGAAATTAAAAAGTATTTGTATTATGTCCAAGTATTGGGGACACATTGAGGGAAAAAAATTAAATTACAATGAAGAAGTTTATGGTCACACAATCACATTTCTATCCTCTCTCCTTCTGACCCATCACCAGAGTAAGCAGGGGGCAGTGTATAGGCACACCTAGTAGATTCGAAACTGCAACCATCTCCTCTTAACCACCAGGCCACTACTCCCCCAAATAAGTGTCATAATTGTCTTGCAAGCCCTGGATTGGAGCCCACGCCGCCTGCATAGGACTCTGTCTCACAATGGGAAAATTCAACTCTCTGCAACCAACACTGCCATGGGAGGCGCCATTACGTACGTGCTTCCTTTAGTGAAACTGAAGTGAAAGTGAATTACTTGTCATTTTGACACTGCACAAACTGAAATGTAACCTCTGCATTTTACCCATCACCAAAGTGAGCAGGGGGCAGGTTAAGCAGTGTGTGGGGACAGTGCCATATACAGTATATACATATATATATATACATATATATATACATACATATATATAATATATATATATACATATATATATATGGCACATAGATATGTATCTATATATATGTATCTATGTATACATATACATAGATACATATAAACATACATATATATATCAAATTAAAAGGAAAAAGGTGCAGGTGTACGAAAATAAAGTTGTGAGTTGAAGTTGAAGAGCACTGAACAACAAAGACTATACCCACAACAAGAGGATCATTGGGGGCATCAGGACTTGAAAAGAATGAACAGAAAACTTTATGACATTATCAGAACGACATTCTTCCAACTATACAGACATTCTTCCAAGTCTGTATAGTTGTAATTTTTCCGAAGTCACACCGCTTTTTGCTTGGAATATACTGCAGTGACTGTGCGCCGTAACATTGAAGTGTTAAGACCTGAAAGTCACTGCAGACCAGAAGGTAAATGTGACCCTTATATACCCCTCTCCCCCGCCCCACAACACCGTGTGGATTTAATTTGACCTGAACAAACATGTTTTATTTACTCATGTTTTTACAAAGTCACAGATGCTGCCCGTCAGCGGTGCTGCCCTTGAAAAGTTTCCCTCCCTTCATCTGCAGCTTTTATTAGAAATTCATTAAAATTCATTAATTGCTTCCTTTCTCTTGGGTGCAGTCAGAGTCAAAACTGGGACTGTCAAAAATTGGAGCAGGAGCTACTGTCCCCTGCTCCAGAAAGGCCACCTGTGACGGCAGCAGTCAGCAAGCAGCTTTCATACCTGGAAAAAAAACTAAGAAAATCAATGTGTTATTTTAACAAATTTAAATAGGAAAAAAACTGAAGATGTTAAACATCGTCTTCATTGATGAGATGGGAGGTAAGATTTGCAAACCCCAAGAAATGTTTGGTGGTCCAGTCCTTAGAGGGTTTTTAAGATATGCAGAGAGAAACTAAAAGGAATTACAATTACTGACTAAAGAGAAATTTCTACCAGCCACAAGTTCAACGCTCAGAATGCTAACATGCAACAATGGTTTTGCTGTTCAGTTTTGTTCCTGTAAATGTAAGCAGTTCACTGTAAAACCCACTGAAAACAGGAATATAAAATTAAGAAAGGGAACTATTTTTTTTCCCTTTTTTTAATAAACTACAGGCTCTAATCTGTCATGTATTATTTGCTGCGAGTACATGGGGTTTTTTCAAGGGATGTGCATTGGCAAGAATCCTGCAATAGATAGATGGAGGAATAGAAAGACAGACAACTTTAAACCTATCAATAATCTATCTTCTCACAGAGTGTGGTCTCAGCCCTCCCTTACACAACTGGTATGTGAAAGCAGAAAACCAAGCTTCCTATTAAGAGTCTATGGTTTAAACATGCAACCGGCAGAATGACGACAGTACTGCAGCCATGTAAAGAAGTAGACTTAAATTTTATTTACTTGTTCTGTACATAAAGGGTCAATACCAGCAACAGGTGTTAACCATGGGAAATATTAACACATGTAAATGGTATAAGAAAAATAAAAGGCACAATCGTCAATTCTTAAGTAAAAGACAGACTTTCCTAAGAGTATGAGAAAAAAGAGCACAGTAATACTGTTAATGCCATTACAAAACTCAAAAGCATGAGAAGAGCAGAGTTCACCTCCAAGGAGGAACTAATCGAGGGCGTATTGCTTAATTAGTAGATCTCAGATGTCTGATGAGGGAGAACCCACAACGGTTTGTTTGTCTGCACAGACCACACGGGGCTGAACATGAAAGAAACCTTTTTGTTTAAAGAGGAGATAAATGACATTAAGCAGCATTTGGCCGAGCAGGACCATCTCCACGGCCAGGAGGTCATGCACGGAGGCAACCAGCAGGCATATTTCCCTTTTGTAAATGTCACCGTAGGTACTTCCAATTTAATAACAGCTCATTTAAAACAAAAACCCTTGATTTTTATTATGACCGCCTACAAACTGAGTAAGTGAAGAGCATGTTGGTTCAAGCTGCACAGAATAACTGAGAGCAAACGGCTGGGGTTTTGATTAGAGGAAAAGCAGGAAGAGGGAAAAAAAAAAAAGCCAAAAGAAAAAAAAAATTCTTTACAGCAGAGATGCAGATGTAACAGGGTGAACCATAATAGCACAACTCTCGACTTTCTACTGATCAAACTGAAATGGTGAGCAGCACAATATGAAGACAAGTACTCGCCACTGCTCTGCAGGAGTGGATTTGCATTAGGACCACTAACTTGTGCACAGAGCAAAGTAGATCAGGTCAAAAGGCCAAAACTTTCAGGAGTGATGATGTACTAAAAACAGAAGGTTAGAGACGGGGTATCATGCACTTAAAGATGCATTTACCATACTAAATGTTGTTTTTCTTTTAAAGGCAGTTATAGGATCTTGTTGGCTTGCTGAGACTTTTTCTTCAATTACCTGACCTTGCACTAGCGACAGTGTGACTTCTCACCTAGGTGAAGTTTAGCCTGCCCATGCTTGTTTCTAGCCAGCCAGTTTGAAGCTCAACACTCCAATGCAAAAGAGTTGGAAATGTATCCGCTTGGTGCTGTTGGCACTGGAAAAAACCCACAACATTTCTGAGCAATGTCCTTATGAATGAGACGGGACAGTTAGGAGATACGCAGTGGACATGCAAAAAAAAACAAAAAAACAATCACCACCCTACGATACATTGTCTCTGAAATAAAACAAATATAGTCACACACACGCAATTATTGTTGATCATATGGCAGAAACCAGGAAAGAGATGAAAGCACATATGGCCGCGTCATGTCTTAAAGATAAATAAGTCTTTTCAGCCAGAATGGTGCCAAGTTGAACATGATCACATCTACAATTACAGTTAAATCCATCTCCTCTGGTTTATTTAATCTCCAGTCTAGGGCTGTCACTTTTCTTTCAAACATTAAAGGTCTGATGCTGTGTTGTTAGGTACTTTAAAACCTAATGAAAAGGTTTTTGGCATTGCATTTAATGCATGTCACTTTGTTGCTGAAGGGCATTGCATTCAACAAGTGGCCATGTCATGGCCCCAAATCCACAGGTTTTGGCCAGCAGAAACTACCGTTTCTCTTCCCATCTAACCATGAACAAAGGCCGACTGCAGCTGCACTCGGTTTAAAGACACAGCAGAAATCGTCATCTTGAAGTTAACACAACTGGCAGGGTTTCTTAACCACCTCCAGCAGCAGGTAAATATGTCAGTACGGTTCTTGGCCAGAGTCAAGCAAGTTTGTGCAAGTTTTGCACATTTACAAACACAGAGTTTGCAGTCCGCTTCAATGTCCAGCAGAGGCAACAATACCTGCAGGCCAGCCTTGGGCCGACTAGTAAAGGAGGACCAGTGACTATGTGGTTTTGCGTCAACACAGCAGCTCAACAGTCCTCCAGATAGACCACAAAAACATCCAAACACAATACATTCCAAGTTCATGAGTTCTGCCTTTCTGCTTTTGAACTTGTGACTAATGCCTCTGTGCCTGCACATGATGAGAATGGTTTCCAATCACTTTTATTCACTACTTTAGTCAAACCACAACACACACATGGTTTGTGTAGCACAAGTAAGGAGGCCTGCCTTCTGAATAAGTGACAGCCCTATTTCAGTCACAATCCATGTCTTTACAACCCAGGACCCTCATCCCCAAGAAAAGGCTTCACAATTCAACGCTTAAGCTACAAAAGTGACATGATTGTTTTTTGGAGAAATAACTCCCCACTGGCTGTCAGCTCATTTATAGTCTCAGTGCTCTCAAGTCCACAGGGACAAAGCTTTCCCCTACTTTGTAGAACTATCCTCAACAACAACACACTGACACTTTCAAAATTATGTGGGACTTCAAACATAAACAAAAAATACTTAAGAGAACTCAAATCAAAACAGACAGGTCGTCATGAAATGTGGTAAATATCTATAGTAAACACACACCTACACACATGCACTTATACATACACACACTCAAACTGATGCCCAGTGATCTGGAAATGAAATGGACACTAATGCAAGAACACTGCCCAGGCTGGAACCAAGACCAGGGCAAAAAGGAGCGAAGGAAGTGGGGTCAGGTTTTTTAGTTTGGATCCAATGTCCAAAGCTGTAAACAGTCCAAAAAGCCTCGCAATGGTTGGCAACAAGAGGGGTCGCAACCATAACACAGCCCTAAGCAGGCAAGCACGTAGCCACGATGACACTGGTGGGAAAGGTGGCGACAGCCAGCAGATTTGGGAACACGCTGTTGTTGGGGTGAGAGGCTCCGGTTGAGGTCAGTCACTCTCATCTGGGTTCTGGGGGTCTATGATTTTCACATGTGTGAACGGGAAGAGACCTCGCCGTCCGTTCACCTCTCCCTCCCACTGACCACTGATGTTCATCCTAGTAACCTTGACAATGTCACCAACCTGAGAAGAGAAAAACGAGAGGCAAGATTAAAAAAGAAAAAAAAGTAAATACATTAAGAAATCTTTTTTTGCAGTACCCAGGTGCAGTCTAAGAAATGTTTAAAAACTGATTAAAATAACATGAATACTCCCCTTACTAACTGACTCAAAATCCACCAACTCTGAGGCCAAATTTTGAGTTTGTAAACATTTTTCTTGACACTTTCCCATAATTGGAATTAGTCACAAATAAAATCAAGTGAGAAACACTAACATCTTCTGCTGTCTTTCTGTTCCAGAAATATATATTTTAAAAATCAAATAATGATTAAGCAGGATTAATTATGTTCTCAATTAATAACAATTTATCGTAATAAACCCGAAGTTCCACTGTGATTACTAAACAAATTGAACAATTTCATTAATATACACAAAATAGTTGAAACACTGCCACCTTCAAATTCAGGATTCAGTCTGAAAAACTCAAACTGACACATATACACATGATATTAAGGTACAATCACACTTCAGTGACAAAAGTTGTAGTTGGGGCTCTAATGATTCCACTTCAACTCCTGGTTTCTCTTTTGACTGTTTTGTTCCATTAGCATTAACACTGATAAGTTGACAGTTGTTGTTTTTTTTTTTTATGTATATTTTGCTGTACTGATGTTGTGGTACTATACGGTACACTTTGTACAGGAATTAAGCATCGATGACATATGTGTTGCAACAGGCCCTGGTGCAAGAAAAACGCCCTGGAAAAACCATGGAGACAAAAACGGCAGTGTTTCTTTAATATTAGCAGAGTTGGAGTTCTGAGTGCTTAAGTACAAGCCAAAAAGTACAGCCAAAAATAACTGCTAAATAAATTGCTTTAAACATCAAGAGATTTATAGATAATCAAAGTGTGATTGCTAGCTATAGTGTTAGCTGAAACTAGACAAATAACAGCAAGAGGATGAGCAACCAGAGGCCAGTAGATCGGTCAGGAGTTAATATGGAGACCAACACTTTTTTCTCAGAATAAGATTCGTGCAAAAGCTACTAGTGTGTGTTTCACTGAGAGGACAGAAGCAGAGTGTAATCACTCGAGAGTTTGTCACACGACGTGACCCCAATCTCTTAAACCTTGGTCTGTATCAGGATTAGAGAGGGACAAAGACCCCATCACGAAAACCAATGATTTAAAAGTACAGGGGGTTTCTATTTGTGGCTTTAACTTCAATGTAGGGATTCAAGGACATCCAGTCCTCAACGTCATCAGTTACAATAATCCTCAATGTCTCTCTGGATTGACAAGAATGCTGCTAAGTCATACAAGTTGCTGGAATCTGCCTATTAAACCACTGTGTAGGAAAAAATCATAAAACTTTCAATATGAAATGTTAAAGTGTATATTCATTGTTGTGTAAGTAACATGTCTGACTAACATATGACTAAAAGCAATATAAGCAGAAAAATAAGAACCTCAATCTGGAGGTCTAAATAACTGAGGACATGATTTGATGGGGACGCCTGTCTCTAAGGTAAATAATGGCTTTTGCTTTTTGAAGCCCAGGGTCCCGAAAATAACTATGGTACAAAAGTAGAGTTGTTGCTATAGGCCAGAACCTATTAAAAACCATAGTCAGACGAAGAGAGGATTTAACAAGCAGGGGTTACATGAGTCATCTTAAGATATTGGATTGAAAATCAACAGCTGTCACATCTGTCTCTGTTCGTACTGTCATTTAATCCTTTAGACAATTTTATTCATATACAGGTAACCTGTATGAAACCTGTGGTTTCATCGTGTGGCTGTTAGTATGCATGCCTCAGAAGAAGAGAGCAGAGTCCTAGGTTCGATTCCCAGAGGAACAACATGTTTGATATTGTTAATCCACCTCTGGAAGTCCTTTTGGATAAAAATGTCTAAATGCATAAATGTAAATGTAACCTGTGCTTGATTCAAGACGTATTGCGCATTTACTGAAAACACCAGTTCACATGCTGATTAGATAAAGAATCAGTTTTTGTGTTGACTGGAAAGCACTCAACTGTTGGTAGAAAACTGGGTAGTAATGAGCAGTAAATAGAGCAGATAACATCCAATTGAATTTAAAGTTCGAGTAGAATAATTTTACAGTCAAACTGATTGAGATATGCACACATTGTTAACGTGTATCAATTTGTGAATTTTGTTACAGAGCTAACCTTTTCTACAACACCACCCACCAGGTTTGCTCACTGTACAATTACACTTGTTTCCATAAAAGAGACACAGGAACAAATGTATCACAGTAATCATCTGGAGATGCAGAAATGACTCCTCACATCCAGTGGTGCATGCTGATGTCACTGGAAAGCAGCAGAATCAGGCTAAAAATAGGAATCAGGTACTGAAACCTAGCATTGAATGGATTGGCATAAATCAATGTCTGTCAGAAAACATTAGCATTGACAATCCTATTCAGTCTCAGCAAGTTTATTAACAACCTAAATCATTCGCAATAGTTTTGCAGTGCACTTACTATTTAACAACCGGTTCATTTTCATTAATTATTTTGGCGGATTTTATCATTTAATTAAATGTGGGGCTAGCGATCATGATGCTAACATAATAGTCAGCCATCTGTGACCGTCCATCACACCAACCTTTGTCAGTGTATTGAAGGCTTGAAACTGCAAGTAAAAAAGTTTGTGTGGGCCAACGACATAGTCAAAGGTGTGAATGGAAACTTGACAACAATTTACAAGAACAAGTGGGGAAATACACAAATGGCCATTGGAGTAACTAACATCTCCTAAATGTTAGCTTCGAGTACAATGGCTTCACTTACTAAACTCTTGTTGGTTAATGCCACATTATGACTTGTATAGCTATAAATAATGAATGAGGGGCGTGTTGATGTGTTCCTAGAATTCTTAAGTTTTGCTTTAAGATTAAGCGTTCAGCTGCCGGCAAACAATTTTTAACCACAAAAAAACAATACCAGACAAAACTTCTTGTATAAAAGATATTACAGGACCAATTTTAATCTTAGGTAGATAAAGTTTTAATCTTAATTTGCAATGATATATTTTATGTCCACCCCCGCCTTCCAATACCATCAATACAAACAAGTCTGCCATAACAGTGGAAGCTTTTAGGAGCCTTGCTATAGATGTGAAGTGCACATTAAGCACAAGCTCACATGCTTCAACATGCTTCTACAGTCAAAACTGATTGGTGTGAGCCAAGTTGCACTGATAAGAAATGCAGCAACTGACTAGAAGACTGACTGAAACCTGAGCCAAGTCAGTGAAACTAAGGCTAATGTTGGTATAAAAAAAGTAATTTAAGAACATTTGGGTTTAAAAAAAATCTCCTTTTAAATTTTAAAAACCTGAAGTTTATTCAGTGTTTATCACATCCAGAACAAAAAAAACAAATTTATTGTTTTCTCAAACCAGAACGCAGGTAATTGGTGCATAGTTCAATTCATAATTATAAATAAATAAATAAGAAATTTCTAGACTGCAGAAAGAGCGCAGGTTATTGAAATAGTTTTACCAACAAATGTTTATTCCTGTTGCTTATTAGGTGAAAATTAATTGCAGTTTCATAAACACCAACTCATTTGTGGTGGCCCACAAGTGCAACACAACTTACCGCAACTAAGACGTCTACCAAAGACATTAAGAATACTAACATATGCTGTAACCTTCCTGTGAACAGCTCCCACTTGTTTTGTACTGTACATGACAAAAATATAGGGTGACAGCTCATTGGTCTGCCCTCTTGGCACATAAAGGTGACTTCTTACAAAGAACTCAAATGTAAGCTGAAAAGAACACAAACTCTGTACCACTTTCATTTTATTCTTAATAATTTACTACGTAATTGAATTAAAACAAAGTATAAAAGGAAGTGCAGTTTCATTAATAAGATTTTGGCTTGTGTTCTTACATGGCTTCCACTGAGGCTTCTGGAATTGTATTCTCTGAAGTATGTCAAATCTACAAACCTGTCCCCAGGCTTTGCATGTGTTGGAGTAAAACTGGAAACCATGGATTCATTTTATGCTTGCATAATAAAAAAGTCACATTTAAGTGGCTGCCTTAAGGCAAAGAGGTAAAAGACCAAGAACACTTTTTAGATAAAACAGAGGACACTGATTTATATTCACCATACATTACCTCTAGAGCAAGAGCTGTTTTATCGTAGGCGCAGGGCACTCGTCTCTGAATAGCTTTCGCCATGACAGGGCCATTCTGCATGGACGGTAGAGGGGTGATAACTGCTCCGGGTGTGCCAGGGGGCAAAGGCGAAGGTGTCTGGGGCTGAGCGTATGCATGGACAAGAGTGTGCGAGGGCTCAGGAACGCCATAGCTGTTGGAGTTGCGAGATCCATGGGATGGCTGGCCAGACATGGCTATTGGCCGGACCACTTTCTCCACATAGGGGACAGGGATCATCCCGACACGTCCCTCTTTACTCTTAGCACTCCACCACTGCTCTTCAGGTTTCTCAAGGATGATGAGGATCTCCCCTTTCTTGAAGGGAAGGTCCTCTGCATCACTGCCCGTGAAGTCATACAGAGTCCGAACATACTCCACATTATCCTCAGGGCAACCCATGGGCTGTATTGGACCACTCACTGTGCATGGTTGCCTTTTGTTACAAAACAAAAAGAAAAACAGAAGTCAAAAGAGAGAAAAAAAGTGTGAGGCAACCACAATCAGGTGACTGTATGTGACAAATTCAACAATAAATAAATAACGCTTAGTGGTTATGCAACCACATCATAATCATATCAAAAGTTTTATTGCAACACAAAAATCTGTTCTGTTGAATGGTGATTATTTAGTAAACATTGGGTCAATGTCTCCATTTTAGGATATGTTGTCTTAATGTCTGTTGACAACACATTAGGAGACCGATTAATAACACTATCAACAAGCAAAATAAAATGATAACACCTGAATAAAGCTGCAGCTATTTTAAAACACTGCAATCAGAGAACAAAAAACAGAATTTATTTTTGGACTTAATATACTCTGATAAATGACAAGTGATAATGTATCCTTTAGCTTTAAAATGTAAAAACAAAGTTTGCAAAAAGCTTACAAAATTTTGTTTAAAATGACCAAAGGCAAGGATCTAACAATACACTCAACTCATTATACAGTATTAAATGATTTACAATTTTATCACAATTGTTTTCAAACTAAACGAGCTCCAGACAAAATTATGACCAAACACAATGATTCTCTGAAGGAACATAGCACATACCATAACAAACTAAAATGGTCTTGTGTACCTCACAAAGAAATTATCTTAAATATCAGAATACAAAAAATGCACATTTCTATACAGAAACACTGCACATCACCATTTATCTCCTCTTAAAAATAGAACTGGAATAAGTTCTTTATACGTTTAGTTTGAACACCCAATGTCACTTAAGCTACGTAGGGAAACAATTTCTTGTTCACACCCAATGATTTTAGGCACATATTGCCACCTACTCTATTAAGTGTGTAGTCTAATGGTATGACCACTGACTTTTTGAGATAACGAAGGATATTCGTTACACCTTGTTGCGTGATTCTTTTTTTTTTTTAACCAATGGAAATTGTCATGCATTTGTATCAATCTTTAATCGATTCACAATGCTCTGTTACATCCCTAGACCTAAGTGCTTGAGGGTTTTCTATAAACTAACACAAAGGCAAAAATTAAGACAAAATTTGAATGTATCATCCTTGTTTTTTAAAACAATATTTCTTTGCAAAATGCAAGATTTTAAGAATATGTGCATTACACCTTTTGCCAAGAATTAAAAAGTTATAAGAATTTTATGAAAATTTCAAGAATTACCTCTGCAATGCACATAAAAAGACATTTACGCCCAAAGAGAAACCATCTGCATTTAACCCATCAACTCATTCCTAAGTAAATTTTTAAATCTCTTTGTTTCACAATTGCTGATTTGGACAAAAATAAAATTAAACAAGATTTCACAAATCAATCGTTAAAGATCAATAAATGACCTAGTTTACTGCATGTGATTTTACGCTTTGAGAATTGTTGAAGCACTAAGCACCATTTAATGGGTAATACTCAACTAGATAAAAAGTTCATTAGATTGGACCAGAAGGGAGAAGTGTGAGTTGCAGTTTTCTTGAGTGTTGCAGGGAAAAGTGGGTTAGGCCAGATAAAAACAGACATGCTGGTTGGCCTAGATCAGTCTGTAAGAACAGTCATGGAAATGTGGTGCTTCATGTCGTTTAAAGAACATAATGTGGTAGTGCTTAGACGGGGCAGAAGGTGACTTCCTTACCTGGATGCTGGCTCTATCAGAGTCGTGGTGTCCAGGTAGTGGATTTTGTAGAACTCCAGGAGGGCTGAGAGGTGTTCAAACTCTTGGTCACCAATCTTGAGCTTCTTGCTGGGCAAGGAGTTGATGATATAGTGAGACACTTTGGAGTTTTCTGACACTGACAGCACGTAGTCGCCGATACAAGTCGACGAGTCTCGAACCAGAAACACTCCATGCCTTTGTCCTTGTAACCTATTCTGTGCCTCCTGTCGCGACAGGGGTCCAAAATACCAGGCGCACCGATCAGACGAGTCAAACCTAGCAGACATGTTCTCTATTTTTGTTCTAAAATAAGTTAGTATCAATCCACGATATGGGAAACACTACAAAGCAGACTAGACAATAAGTTAAAATTAAAACGTGTTTGCTTGCTAGAGTTACTCAATCACTGCCAATAGCCAGACTTGGAAGCTGCAGGGCAGGGCATTTGTGGCTCGTTTGAGATTTTTCGAGTGCTTTTGCACAGAGGCCACACGACAAATTAGCTATTTGTTATACAGCGGAAATAAACAAACAAGAAACAATCAACCTGTCGTTTCAGAGACAGGCGGAGACTGGTTGAAACCAACTTTGGAGCATACTGTGGTTCCTGTCGCTAGCAGTCAGTTAACCAACATGGAGCCGAACAGGAATGAAACAAACCCTTAACTTGCCATCGAAGGAGGTTAGGGCTCAAGAATGTTCAATGAAGCTTCCTCTTTTTCGTTTCGCCTTCCGAGAAAAAACACACAGCAGGCTTTTCTTATAATAAACGTCTCTAGTCCACTCACTGTGTCAGTAATGAGAGCGGAAAAAGGTGGCCTCGGGTATTTATCTTTTATCGCCCCACATGTCTGCCAAACTGAGCGACCAGCCGCGGCTTATAAAGCAGATTATTCACTCGATATCTTCTTTTGTCTTCTCAGTAAGGCACGCGTCCGGATAATGCGTTTTTGAGTCCCCTTTTCTTGACTTTTCCGGGCAGACTTTGGAGGCAGCGGAGCCGAAAAAATGGCGGACAGAAACACGTCTTCACACAAAAAATTGTCTCGCGGCAGCGGCTCGGGTCCCGCGCGTGCATCTCTCACGCGCCAGAAGGCGGCTTCGTGGCTGTCGCGTGCATTTCCGACTTCTCACGGACAATTCCAATCCGTAAAATGCGTTATTTGGGTATAAACTTCCCTTCTTTTCTGTTCCTGTCCCACTCACCCGCGCCGCAAGAAGTATGAGTACAGAACCGAAAAATGGCGACGGGAGGGCAGGTCCCGCTCTCTATCAGTACGTCACGGACTACAGGGCGAGAGGAGGGGGTGTCGATGGGAGGGGTGTCGATGGGAGGGAAGTGATGGGTGGGTGATGACGTATGACCCTCTATACTTAACACTCAAAACCTACCAACGAGTTTGAGGAAACTATTATTTCTTCGAATTTTCATGGTACAGCAAGAAAACGTTTTTATCAGTAGTGAAAACATCCGGATGCAGCAGAAAGTCGCCAGGGGGCGACTTGGCTGGCTGGAAAGTCAACTTGTTTAGTTAAAAGGGAAAAAAAACAACAAAAAAACTAAAATATGTCTAATTTGCTCGGCTCTTCTTCACTTATAAATACATTGTTGAAACAGACATTAATGGTGTGAACTACAATTATTGTTGATAATAATGTTATTTATAAAACATGTTATTTAAAAACGGGTAATATATTAAAGTAGTAAGAGTAATATATTAACAAGAGTGCATATTGTGTATTCACAATATTCACCTGATCAAACACTCAGGAGCACAAAACAATTATAAAATCAAACTATTATTGCAACAGTTAAATTTACATCTATTTCTCTATAACTGTTTTTGGGGTGTAAAATACCAAAGAAATTAGTCAGACTTAAACTGTCAAGGTATTTAATGTCATGTTTATAAAAAGCCTTAAACATATATTTCCTTATTTTCATTTCCTGTTTCTCTCCAACTTCTCTCTGTTCAATCTCATTATACAAATATGTATTATCTGGCTCACCACCGACAACCGTGACACAACAGTTTGGGGCAGACCAAGCCAAAATACAATATCCTGACAGAAGAGAGGCTAAATTAAAATGCAGAGCACAGCACCACCAAAGATAAGAGTCATTCATAGAAATAAAGATACAAAAAAATAAAATAAAAACCCAAATCTTTGGTGTCGGAATCTGCAAAGATGTGGCATTATTTGTACTGATGGCAGTAGAAAACTGTGTATCGGTTCCTCTAGTAGTGGAAGTTTTAGACACCCAGGCTCCTGAGGCTGCAGCTGGCACCGAGCTTCCCTCACCAGCACTGCAACACTGTCTGAATTTCAATAGATCTGCACCCACTGGGACTTGGTGGCTAATACTTGCCAATTCCCACAATTCCACAAAGACACAGTGATGCAACAAATTAGGACTGAACACAAAACGAACAAAAGCCCCGTTTTTACTGCATGAGTTTGAAGCAAAACAACTGACACTGACAGGCATATTGTTTGACATCTTGTCAGAAAAGGAACACTGGGATCATGTAGGCTGTTCCGATTACATTGCCACAAAGTATGAAAAGTATTACTTTGCGCCTGTTATGTGGGGGATAAAAAATGTCTGAGGTTTTGTGGAAGACTGTGGCATGACTGGGTGTGACCTGAAACAAAGGAAGGTCTCCATCTAGTGGGGCAAGAGAAACTCTTAAAGTGTAATTTTTCTTTCAACTGGGACTCTTGTTGTTTGTTATGGTGGATATTATGGACAGAGAATGAAGAAGATGGATCTGCTAAGTGGAGGGAAAAGATAAGACCCAGAGAGGATTTATAGATAAATATTTAACAGGATGTGAAAGAAGAACTACTGGTCAGTTAATTTTCTACTAAAACTGAAATCAAGGCAAGACAGTTCCTGGAAACCTGAGTCAAAAGGTACAAACCTATAGCAAAACTGTTTTTAGGTTATTTTTGGAAGGTATATTGTTTCTGTATTCTTATTTAATTTGTGTGTTTAATTAATTTATTAGTAATCTCTGCACAATTATAGTTATCGTGTGTCTCTCTAAAATGTAGGGTTAACTGAATACAAGCTGAATAATGCAATACAAATTCATCTTAAATATTCTGGTTTCAACATCCACCAGCTGCAGTAAACTTACTTCAAAGGTGAAGTCCAAAGAACAATCTTAGTATAAAGCTAGTTATGGTAAATGCAACAAATGCAACACCCTAATTTTAAGGTGCTTTTTTAAAGACAATGCAATTGAATGCAGCTCAAATTTTGCAGGAATTGTCAATCAGGAAATTTGAATTTATGTCTTCATTCAGAAAATGTCTGCACAACATGGGCCTCTGATGAACAAACAGATGTGACTGGTTAATGTAATTTAGCATTAATCAACAGAGCACATTAAATACAAACTTAAATAGCAGTGTAAACACTTTCCCTAAGGTCTGTGTAGGAAGCAGAGCCAAGTTAATTCCAGGAATGATCTGCCCAGTCTGGCTCTATGCAGTTCTCAACCTGCTCTGCACTCAATGTTGCACAATCAGACATTTTTTGTCAGGTTTTGTTTTTAAACCAGGCTAGGGGAATTTGAATATGTCTACTTTCACAGATTACTGACGCTGTACTTCCTTTTACAACCATGTTCCCCATATAACTGAAAACATAAAGCGTTTTAATGTTGAAATTTATTAAACCACACTGCGACTGAGTACAACAGAAATGTTACTGCAGCTAAGGCATCGGAACATTTATCTAAACTTTTATGGTAATTTGATTTGTGAGCTTGAAATCCAGAGTTCTGTAAAAGAACAATACCCAAAAGTCTCAAACTGGACCAAAAGTTTATGATTACTTTCCTAAAACTCAAATATGTACACATTTGAATATATAAATAATTTGTAATACTGACTGTATAACTCATATTTAAATGTGCAAATGGCCGTTGTGAGCTTTTGGTTCTGTTTTTGGTGATGAAATAAATACATAAATACAAACAGGTCTTTGAGGCTAGTAGAATAACAAAGACTTAAAATTAGATTAAACTGTCGTTGTGTCTTGTAATTACAAACACTACTTGAGAATATCCAAATTAAAGATATGCATATACAGTAGGTTGGGGTGACAAAGGCTTGAAATGGAAATATATTAGTAAAGAAATGTTTTATGCCCTCTTTCTATTTCTAAGTCTGAATCTAAACAGAAAAATCCAAGACAGCCAGGCTGTACTTTAGATGCAATCATTTCTAGATCATTTCTACATTTCTCTGACATCATGAACAAACTAGCCACCGTTGCACTGTAAGGAGACATTACGAATATTGATGTAAAATTAAGCAAAAATACCATAAGTTTATTGTATTGGTCGTGTGTTTGCATGGAAGTGCATAGTCATTACATCAGTGTATTTCAACTTTGGGGTCACGGTCCCACATGGGATCACCTAGACTACAAATGGGGTTGCCTTACATGTCAGGTAATTGATAAAAAACATTACTGATAAAAATATTTTTTTTCAACTAATTATTATTCTTGTAAAATGATAATTGAAAACATACAATATGTGTATAACACACATACACACACACACACAATCTTAAACAACTATTATTTCACTTTCATGAATAAAATCAAAATGTCGTGAGAAATTTGTGATGTTACAAAGGGAGTAACAAGCCAAAAAAAGGTTGGGAATCAATGCATTACAAAGACAAGACTTTTTTTCTCGAAATCTGGCCCATATGGATGCCTCCCTCACTTAATGGTCTGGAATTATGTTTTTCTGTTTTGGTTTTATTTTTCAAAACCAAAAATTTAAATTAGAACATAATTTTAACTTCTTTACAAAAACCGTCAAGTTGTTCAAACAAAAAATATCTCCAGTTTTTTATTGTTATACTTACTTGCATCAGTTCTTGTGACTAAGGCTTTTTTTAAGGACCATAAAAACCTGGGTCCTGAGGAGGATGCTGGTAATTCTTATTTATTTGGTTTTAATTCAGTGCAGTCCTTTTAAAACGGTCTTTCTGCAGAGTGCGAGTTCTACGCTGTCTCTCTGCTACGGTTGGACTCAGGCTTTGCTTAAGGGCTGGGAGAATGATTCCAGACTGAGGAGGTCCAGACCTGGAGCAGGAAACACGGGGTGGACTAATTAATATGTTTTATATCAGCAGAGGTGACAAAAAAAGCAAAGAAAAAAAAGGTTAAGAGACAAAGACACAAACCTCAATCCTGGATAAGTTTGCAGTCTAAGTTTTGGACATGACTTTTCCTCGGATTTGCTTGAAAGATACAAAAAAGTTACACAAAAAGAACAGCATGACTGTTTTGTAACTATACATAGTATTATTATAACTATATATAGATTTATAAAGATAAATATATTTATGAAAATAAATAAAGACAAAGATGGTGTTTTACCTTGGACTGTCGACCAGGTAGCCCTTGGTCAGGCTATAGTTTTCTGGTGAGATCTTTCTGCTCAGGACAATATCTCTGAGCACGGCCTTCACACGTAGGAGCTGTGGACACGGGGACACATCACCCAGTTAGGGAAGTTCAACCACATAAAAAATATGTTTTACTGTCAGTGACTTACTTCCTGAGACTGTAAACTGTTAGCATTGTACAGCTGCCGGATGATAACCTCACACTCCTGTAGTGTGGGAGCTCGTGGTGGACAGGAGGGGTCACTGTGGATTTGAAGAGGCTGCAATGAAGTGATGCGGCTTCCATTCATGTCTGGACCACAGTTCTGTCTGTTGGACTCTGAAAAATCACCGCTTCCTCCAAAGGTTCTGGAAGTACAGGGAGATAATATAAAGTGAATGAGGCCATTAGCATGGCAACATGAGTTGATGGAGAGGACACACACACACAGAGACGATGATGGAAATTCACCTCAGAGTCCGGTTTTGTGAGGACTGTATGTCCTGCAGCGGCTCCTCCAGGTAGAACTCATTGTGAGCCCCCCTTCCATGCGTGAGGGGTCTGAGGCTGCGTTGACTTTGCATCGGCTCTGGTGTAGAAATAACTCCGTCAGATACAACATTGGTTCCAGAGTGGGGGGCAGGGCCCCTCTAGGTATTTACTTATTTGTGCCACAGTGGTGAAACTGAACTGATTTGTAAATCAGTGAGAATAGCAGTTTATAATAGGGGGTTGTTTATAATAGGGGCTTGACAATAGTCCTGTCTACAATAGGGGGCGCTGCAGTAAAGGTTTGGGAACCACTGAGATATAGCAAGCCAATATAAAGTATGTGTTAAAACATTATTTTGCCTTAATAATAATATATTTAATAATTCAATCGTGAACAGACACTGGGCAATGGGTTTATTTTATATAATTTGTTGTATTATGTGGGTTATTTTAAAATATATGTTGTTGTATGTTAATTATGCGTTCGGACAATTAGGGACAGCTTAGACCATTGTTTCCCAAAGACTGGCTTGCGTCCCTCAGGTGGGTCGCAAGAGATTTTCTTTTGGGTTGTCTCGCATCATGTTTCCCAGGAGTTTATGAATAATGTCTAATGACTTGGGTCGCAAAGGTTTGTGACTTTTAAAATATGGGTCCCCAGAAAGAAAGTTTGGGAAACACTGGCTTAGACGGTACGTTTGTATTTCCAGAGGATTACTGTAGTGTTGTGATCTCACGTACAAACTAGTGGTCAAAGAGTAAGTAAGTGAAAATTTTTTAAGACAAAATTTGAATTGTGAAAGGTGACTGATTGAAATCACCAAGACACACAGGGACACTCTCAGGTGTCTCCAACAACAGATGTCACTATTATAGAATTTATAAATCTTGACTGATCTTCGTATACTCTATACTACTAGAACTGACTAGAAGACCAACATTCTTACCTTTTCTACTCAACCTGGGGGGCTCCATTATCAGTTTATAGTGCAGATCTGCAACAGTCACACGGGAAAGTTACACTCTGTA
>NC_024320.1:7040583-7050167 GCF_000523025.1 Cynoglossus semilaevis
AGACAGAAAGATACGTGTCCCACTGAGAACACCCGAAAACCACAGAGACACCACAGGACCCCTGAAACTGGATCAAATGTCATATCTTCTTTCATGGTGGTTAGTTACAGGTTACAAACAGACGGACATTTGATGAGACCCCAGAAAACTACTCCTCAACTGGTAAGTGGTCGACATCTGGCCCACACACACACACACAACACTGGCATCACATCCTGTGTAATTAATATAGGGGTCCTGTACACACGTCATACTTACCTGCACGGACAATTTAGGATGCAAATATTTGATGCACACACATTATTTAACTATGGGAACAACATGGAGTTAGTACAGAATGGCTAAACAAGACAAGAGCAAACTAAGGCCCGTGGGCCAGATACGGCACTCCAGACACCGGTACAAGGCCTAGTACAGACTGAAGTTTTGACCCTTTTGTTTCACGCACTAAGACAAGTCCATTGTAATTTCAGATGATGCTACTAAATGGTGGCAGACATCAAATGTGCCAGTTTTAAGTTTAATCTTGTACATTCACCAAACATTCTACATCCAACCAATAATGAACCGGCCCACTGGACATAGTTTTAAAGTCATTTTGGCCCGTGAGGCAAATATTTAGTCCACCCCTGGGCTAAACCCTACAGTTAACTAGCTGGTCCACACAGATCTTATTTCGTTTGTAGGGGTGACGAACTGAAGTCAACAGGGTACGGAGCAAAGATAGACGTTTTTTTAACCATTGACTATGACAGTAAAGCTGCCAAAGGGGGCGACAGATACAGTAAATTATCAAGTCAGAAAAAGACCCTACAATTCTCTGGTTAAAAACTACACTCCTAATGAGCGACTCTTTGAACGCACAGGAAGCTAACGTGTACGTAAGCCCGCAAAATGAATGGGTTCTCTTGAAAATTAAAGAAAAAAGAAAATAGAAGAAAACAAGTTCTCATTTTGTAGCATTGTTTTAACTCTCCCTAAAACTTTACTGTCTCTCTGTTTTTGTCCAATGCACAATCACTAATGAGAAAAACAATGGTGTGCAGTTAATACAATTTGTTTTTGCTGGTACCAACTAAACACTTACTTTTAAATAGAAGTTAATAATTTCTTTATAGAATAATTATATGAGAATAATAATTTATTGTTTTTACATTATCTTCACGTGTTATGAAAAATCTACACTGAACCCAATGTTAGTGAAACACCCAAGTTTACTACAGTTCATTGTTGTTACACCACGGCACTGCTTACCTTTGTTCTGCCGTCTCAGGTGCTCTATCTCCGCATGAAGCCTCTGCAGAGTGTCCTGGTGCTGCTGCTGCAGGAACTGGATGTTTCTCTGCAGGGAAGCGACGCGTGGCTCACACTCTGTATCCGGACACAGGTGCTGAGCCTCGGCTGCTCTGTCCTCACCTTTGACCGCTGTTTGGTTCAGAGGGATAGAAGTAAGAGGAGCAGGGGGAGGAAGAGGCGGAGGTAGAGGAGGAGGAAACTGCTGCTTGGACGGTAAAGATCGTGGAGACAAAGGTTTTCTCAGACGACCGACACGCGTCCATCGAGGAAGGTGGCTGAGAGGAGGGAGACTGGGACTGGACATCTCTGCTGCCCCGCTTCTTTCGTGTCTTCTGAACCCACTGCTGCTAACTATGTTAGCACCCAAACTTAGCAACATCAGCTAACTAATTTTTGCCAGTGTAAACACACTACGGTGACGAAATACATGCCATTCATTTCCGAGGACTTCCTGCTAACTTGGTTGACTGAATATTTGTTTTGTAAACGTCTTAAAACGCGTAAAATGACTTTGATGTTTGACAAGCGTTTACGCTTACGCAACGTCGTCATGGAAACCATCGTCACCGAATCACAAGATACCTGCACTGATCTGTGTGGTTGCCAGATTTGCGTGTCAAAAATCAGCTCACATGTGGGAAAATGTTGTCTTTTGTGAAATATTTCTTTGCTATTTTATTTTAAAATGGCAAAATCCCAAAAACGTTTCCTTTTAAAGATTCTTGTCCCCAAAAGATTTTTTTAAATACATGGGAAATGCCACATTATTCTAATTATTAGGGCATCTTTAGTTACTTTTAAAAAAATAGTCTGTCTTATAGTAAATGAAAAGATTACAGAACATGTGTACACAAAGAAAAATAGAGAAAGAATAGAGCAGTTTATCTCTTTACTCCTCATTCACTGACCCCTTCAAAACAATTTCAATTGATAATGAAATAGATATCCACAAAAATGCATGCATGCTGCATATTACACATAGTATTGATACCTATGTAAAACACAACAGATGAAACTCACAGCGTTTCAAAGACAAGCCACCTGTCCTCCACTTTATTCATGTTGTAATTTGCAGACAGTAAAGGTTACATCACATAGCGACACTAACATAGTCTGTGTCTGTTGTGAAAACAGCATGAAACTGCATGAGTGACAGGAAAGGACAGTGAAGATCAGCAGAGGGCGCTCTCTTTGGAAATGTGCAGGTGCTATGATTCCACCAGTCTCTTTCAACACCCGCTGCGTCGCATATGTACAATCAGGACAATAAGTTAATTTACAATATTTACTCAAACTAAAACAGAAAAGTGAACATTAGGTACATTCTCAGCGACAAGTGAACTGCAGGATTGCACACAGCCAAAGCCAACTCAGATCTCCGTTCCGGTTCCACTTCTGTTGACCTTTACGTGATAGTTTTGACAAACAACCCGAGGGACACTTGAGCAGAACAGAGAGCTGCTTATCTCCCTGAAACAACCTTTGAATTTGTCATTTGCTGCACAGACTGTCGTCTCGCTTCTGAATCGGATAATGAACGTGAGGACGACGGTGACCGACGCAGCGCTGATTGTAGAGAAATGATAGCACGTGTCAGAAAGTGTCAAAAAAGTTCTGCTACCTGTTTCATTGTCACCAAACTGGACAGAACAGCATGTGTAGAGATCGTAGACTGTATGTAAGAAATGGACAAAGCCTCCTGGGTAAAAACTGTGGTTGGATGATGAAATACTGGGTGAAGAAACTAGGATAAAATATAAGGCAATATCTCAGTCATTTTTAAGCATGTTTAGTTGCTAACTGCAGTTCTTCTGTTAGCATAATGCCAGAGTTGTATGTTTTATATATTCTCCTGGATTAATGTGTTTACATTCAAACAGAAAGCCCAGGAAAGGTCACGGAACCAAACCTGAAACACATTTAAATTTTTGTCAGGTCCTAAATGACGAGCACATCATAACCATGCGTTAACTGCCTGATTGCAGGCTGAAACATTACAAAGCGTAATGTAATTTCCTGGGTTATTTAACAATCTGAGTAACTTTGTAGCAGTGCCCCTCAGCCCTTGTTATACCTTTGTTGTGTCTAAGTGAAGAAAATGATCAATTCTTTCACTGTGGACCACTACCAAATGTCCCTGAGACTGTTAGCGGTCCGCAGACCAGTGGTTGAGAACCCCTGCTTTAAAGAATAACTGACAAAATTGACCAACACTATGAACCTTTCATGACACAAATCACTGAATTTATAATGCCCCATATAAATTGCCCAATTTTCCTCAGTTCAAACCCATTTTTTTGGAGGGGTTGACTACAAATTCATTGGAGGTTTGTCCATTTCTTACACATGTCACGTGCCCTGTGGTTAACATGATTAAAGGAATGTGCACACATACAAAAAACACACAAAGGTTCAAAACCACCTCCTTCACCCTCCATTATTGTGGGCTGACAGATAATGGAGGGTGAAGGATCTCAGATTTCAAAAACCTTGAATTCTAAAATAACAACATTGAACTGAAAAGAAAGAAACATTGGATTTTCATAAGCTTCAGTTTCAATCATGTAGAACTGTGATCGTACCCAGAGTCTAACACCACATGTAGTCCTAAACCATTCAAACCTCATTAAAAGAGGGACATCATCGGCTCTTTCCTGTAGCATGTTAATACATCTGGCAACACTGCCACACGCACGCAGGCATGCACACACAAGATCACTCTCCTGTGTTGGCCCATCATCTAGCAAAGGTTAAAGGTGAATACATCAACAACTGCACTCCAAATCAACAAAACACTTTTTTTAAGTCCAACACAATCGTCAGCTACTGACTGATCTGAAATAAAACATATAACCAACACAAATCAGATCTTTTTTCAGTGTAAAGCACATTTTCTTCCTTTATTTTCCCTGAAAGAAAATCCTTTCAAGGTTTTGTAGCTTATACCATCTCTTTGTTGTCACTCAAGCTCATCTAACACACACACAAACACACACAGTACCCTCAGATAGTGATGAGTACACTCAACTAAAACTGCACTAAATCTCTCTAAATCAGCCCATCTGTCTAGGTATTACTATAAATTATGTAGTTTCACTCTGAAAACCATTCTATACAGTACATTAACAGTGCAAAAATATTTGGACCATTGACATGGGATCAGACGAGACCATAGTTCTCTAACATTCGGATGATATTTGATGAGTCTCTGTCTCCTGGCGGGTTTACATTCAAAGTGTGCTGCACACACACACGCACGCACACACACACAACCAGCGCTGCTGAGACAAAAAACATAGAAAAAGACAGATGACAATGAATCAACGTAAGCTTCTGTCAACATGATGAGCTCAGCTGAGTGGAGGGCGAATTTTCTACCTGCCACTTAAATCCATCTGGACTTGGTCTTCTTTAAAATCTAGCAAGTAAAGAACTTGGTAAAGTGTCAAACAAAGGACATTTCTCTTCCACACCGTCACAAATACCACAGTAAAACTCAGATAAAACATACTGCAAAAGCAAAAAAAGTCATTTTGGCAAAGGTTGTTTGACAGTGCCTGTCTGCACTTCTTCCTCAAAGTATCACTTCTCCATATGTGCATTCTTTAAGCAAGCAAATAACAAGCACAGAAGGTACAAAAGAAAGTGGATGTGGGTGTCAGAGGAGCTGCAGCAGAAATGACCAGACATGTTCACTGGTTTTGGAAGCAACATAATGGGAATAAATTATAAAAGAAATCAGGATACATCTCAGGAGATTCATAAATATGTCAACACTGTTTCAGATCTTCTACAATAAATATGTTTGGTTAATTCATATCCCATCGAGACAAATCAAACTAAATTCAATTTCCATGGAGTTTTGAATTTAATTGTTTATCGTGATAATTTATTTAATTTATTTTATGGTCTGCATTGTCATTGTACCACGGGCATACAATGAAACTGAGCCTCTGCTTTTAACCCATTACCAAGGGCAGCAGTGGGCAATTGATGATTGTAAACGCACTCCAAACCCAAGTTAGAGAAAAACACTCTACTTGATACTGTATTTGATTTGGAGCTAGCCCACCGACATAAGACCACCACATTGTGACATTCAGTGGTCTCCAAAGTGGGAGGCGCACAGCTATGGTGTGGAGGTCATCAAAGCAAATTTTTGTATATTTTATTTTTCCACTAACTTTATATTCCTGTTGGAATTAGTGTTTTAAAACAGAGTGGACATTTGAAGCAGCAGCTGCTGATGTAGATGGAGTGGAGTAGTTGACAGAGACCTATCCACTGAAAGGAGGTTTTACAACATCGTCAAGGTTAATATAAAAAAAAAAAAATACATATGTATGATGTGAACATATGTATTTGAAATACGGTATCTTAAAAATTTATATTAATATTAAATATTAATTTTTAAGCCTGGAATCTGTTCACATTCCCTAGACTTTTTTAAAATTTGTTGTTTTGAGTCTTCATCATTTAGTGTGCACACATAACAGAAACAATTAAATCATGTTTTTCTGAAGAGAACCTAAAACTAGTCACTGGCATTTAAACGTCACTATAAATACTAAAAGGGAAATAAGTAGATCTCCATAAATGCGGTTTTACTTCCAAAAGCAGAAGAGCACTTCTATTTTTTTTCTCTGCAACAACTCAAACTCGTCCATTTCTTACACAACGTCTACGATACAAATTAAAATAAAGTTAGAATCAGAAAAAATTGACCCATTGATGCAAATAAAAGGGAAAAGACAACAATATAAAGGTGATAACGACGCGTCAACTTTCCAGGACTTCATTAACAAATGTTCATATACTGTATAGATGAACAGCAGACAAATTCTCCTCGTCTCTCCAGCTACCGATTCTAACGTCTGTCCATAGATTTGTCTATTGCAGGGTGGGTGGGTTTTTTTTCAGCTTCTATTCGGGCACTGCTTGGTTAAACAGCAGGTTCTGTGTGAGTAAGGCTCTCTAATGATGACTCCTGTAGCATGATGTACCATTCTCAGTGGCCAGGAGCCAACTCCTCTTACATGTGGACAGGAGAATGGACACGTGAGCGCTGTCATGCTTCATGACCAGCACCATCCCATAGCGTGTTTAGTGTTAGCAAAATCAGTGCCGCTCGACCACAAACCTGAAAAGCACAAACTTTGTGGGTTCAGTAAAACCTGTGGTTTTTCGTGGGATTCCTGTGAGAACGCAGGCTAATCTCTAAGTTGAAACAACGTTAATGTGGTTGGTGGGATGAATGAGCACCTCATCGTATCCACTCTGTGAGACACGGACGCTCAAACACAGAGTCCGGACTGCAAAGCTGTGAGCCGTCGTTCAATGCACTCCTTACCTGCAGACACAGTAAAGGTCAGAGTTCAGTGAAGGATAAAAAAAGTCAAGTCAGCATTCACTGAGTTTGCCCCTTGGTTTTAATCTGCCCTGTGATTTCTTTGAAAAAACCTACACAGTGATAAATGAATGAATGAGGACATTACAAGACCAAATAAATATTAACATGATTGGAGAAAACATGCTCACATTTGCTGACACTGAGCAGGTCGTCCTTCTCAGTGAGCAGCAGAGACAAACCCTCCATCAGCAGCAGGGCTTTGTGGTAACGCAGGAGTGATGCTTCCCCCTGGTGGAACATCTCATCCAGCGCAGCAGTCTGAACCTGAAACAGCAGGAAGATGCTCAGAGGGCAGTAAAAAGATGAATATTTTTAATTTAATTGATTACTTAACATCTCTAACAAATACAAAGCATGCCTAGGAAATACTGCCCCCATATTGTAAAATACTACAATATGTTTTTAGTATGCAATACCAGGGTTACTCTAAACAAAAAATACTGTCACATATTTGTATTTCTTTTGGACTGTTGATATAACAATTACCCAAAATTTGCATAAAACATATTTGTGTTCTTCAATTGTTTTTGCAAAATTCCTGAATGCAGTCAAACCTGTGCCTTCACTGGAAATACGGCATTTAAACCTCTGAATCTGAATCTTAACTCAATATATTTCTTGTAGACAAGTAAAACACATATGGTCACCACTTCAGTCTAGGTCAATGGTTCCCAATGTGGGGGACAGCTCCTCCTTAGGGGAGTAGAACTAAGGAGGAGCTGCAAGGCAAATAATTTTTATTCAATTAAAACAAAAAGTGCTATCGTTGGAAAATTCCACTGCCGTGTCATTTTATTTTCTTTGTTCAATCACAGTAACAGTTTCATAAGAAAACCAGTTTTTCATATAATAGTTCCTTGGTGTTTTGAATGTGTTATGCTTGACCATAGTCCTACCTATAAAAGGGAGTGCTACACAATTCAAATATTTTTTCAACAATCCGGATTAGATTTGCGATCTACTTTGTTTGACTGCAGACAACCCCAGAGCTAAGGTTCGATCCTTCAGCCCGCTTTCTTTTCTCCACCATTTTCTAATTTCTTACCATTTGCACAGTGTGGTTGAAGAGCAGCCTCTCTGCAGTGATGGAGCTGATCTGGTCCATCAGACGATGCTTCCTGGAGAAGAAGCGCTCCAGGCGAGTGTTGAGTGAGCGACAGGAGGTCACACTGGACTTGTACAGTTCATTCAGCATCCTTAGCACTGTACACAGGGGTGTTAGCAGGTTACAAGGTCTGAAAGTACTGAGACACCGAGAGGGTTTTTTTTTTGTTTGAACAGATGGCGCCGGTCGTACCTTGTTTGACTGTGGTAGAGGGATAGAGTTTGCCCTGTTTGACCCGTTCCATGGCTGTGTGTAAGGCAGTGGACAGGAGTTCTGCAATCTTCAGGTAGAGGACCAGCTGTTCTGCATCACTGAGACCACAGTTACAAACAGAACTTATGTTACCTGGGTGACACATGTCAATGAACAAACTGGGTTTTTTTGTTGCTATAATCCAGGGTTAAAAACAATGTTTAACAATTATCCCAGTCTGCACGTCACAGTCTTCCCAATTCCTAGCAGACAAACAGTGTCATGGCATCAGTGTCATTCTTGATGCATCCTTACCTCCACTCTCGGCTCAGTGAACTGATCTGATCTGCCACCAGACTCTGCTGTTGTTGCAGGAGGAAGGGAGGAGCAGCTTCCACCTGCTCCCCCACTAATGCAGCCCCACGGGCACCAGCCACCTCCATCAGACAGCGGGAAAAGTCCAACGTGAAGCGCAGACTCTGCACTGTGTCTGTGTGCTCCTGCTGTACTCCAGAGACAGCGGAAGACAAAGATTAGGAGTTGCTTTTTTGTATTTCAATGCTACACTTTGAAAAAATCTTGACCTCAGGGAAGATTCCCATGTCTCACCTCCATCAGCGTCTCCTCAGGCAGTTCAGGAGCCTCAAAGGTCACAGGGCCCCCCATGTTGGCTGTGAAGCTGTAACGTGGACTAGGAGGAGCCTCGAAGCCCTCCAGGTAGGCACCTGCCTGAGCGTACGGACTGTTGTAGGAGCCCGCAGGGCTGACTGACACAAAGGAGCCTGGAGGAACAGACAGGGCAAAACTTCCTGTTATATGACTGACAAAGAAACCAACACTCTAATGTTGACATGACTATGAAATGAATCAACAAAACATGTGTGCAGCTGTGTCTAACCTGAGTACTTCCTCTGTCTGGAGGAGTGAGGTGGGGTAGGAGGAGAACCCACAGTGAACACCACCTGTGCAGGGCTGCTGGATGCAGGCACATGTCCTACCCCAACACTGGGGGGCACTGGAAGAGAAATAAAATCAAGATTCCATTAGATTCTTAATAATGGAATAATACAATACATAATACATATTGTATTATATAATAATACAACAATACAGTCTTCCCAAGGAGGAATTCCTATTATTGTATCTTATACATATGTATATGCGCACTCAGTCCTGCCTACCTGTAATTTCTATGGCTTTTTCAGGCATCAGGTTCTCTGTGCTGCCACGTTCACCAACAGCTCCACCTGCTCCAAACGCTGCCATCAGCAGCATGTCAGACAAACGACCGGCACTCTGAGACCTGCATTGAAGGGAAAAGAAAAGAAATGCTATACAACTCACAGGGATATTTTTCTTTAACCCTGCTTTTTACACTCGCAGCCTATTTCCTTTGGGACATTTTTTTATTCCAAATCCTCAACTGCTCACCTCTCCTTCAAGTTCATAATCCCTGCCTGGATTATTTTTTCTCTACAAACATGAAAAGAACGGATATAAGAAGCAATCCAAATGGTACAAATCTCTGGAACGTGTGGTGTAAGAGAGAACATGATACAAAGAAAAAATAGGAGCTGCCGC
>NC_024320.1:7050193-7102741 GCF_000523025.1 Cynoglossus semilaevis
TACGGCACCAGCTTAGTCAACACGACACACAACAAAACCAGACAGAAACTCTAATCCAACCTTCCAAAGCTGTTGGTGTCATCGCTCAGTCTATGGGTGACCTGCCTTGATGCCTGCGACCCTGGTTCTCGTGGTTCTGCTGGTGCGGTTCTGCTGTGAGGAGAACCCATGACCAAACCCTGCTGATTGAGGAAGGTCATGAGGTTTGGAGAGCTGGGGGGCTTGGGGAATTCAAATGGAGGAATGGTCTGAGGAGAGAGTTTGGAAACACAGAGGGTTAGGTTGACTCTTTTAACTTTCTTTCTGCGCTGGGTTTTTCTCTAGAGATTTGACCAACCCTGGAAGGGGAGCCGAGGATTGTGGGAAGGGGGCTGCGCTGTATCAGCTCACTTAGCCTTGGGGAGGAGTGTAAGGGTCGGAGAGTCATCAGACCTGGTGAGGGGATACCCATGGGATCTGAGTGCTGCTTCTTCACTTTCTGTCTCGCGCCGCCGCTGACAAACTCTAACAGGCAGGGGGCACTGTGGAGCCGCGTACCCAGTCCTGCTGCGGTCTGTGGGTGTTGATGAGGAATGGGACGAGGCTCAGTGAGCTGAGGAGCTGCAAGGAGAAGAAAGCGGAAAAAAATGTTCTTTTTTATTGGGCTTGTGAAAAAAGGTTGAACAGGTGAACTATACAGAGAGATATTGATTGGACAGGACATTAAAATGTCACATCTGGGGGAGACGGCAGAGATGGACTTGTTCTGGCCTCACTGTCCTCCACTATGACATTAGAGCGATGAGAGGAGAGCAACTGGTAGTGAGCAACAACGTCTCTCTGAATGATGGTTTGGAGCATTCTTCCAACTAAACATTTTCAAAACTACAGGTCGAAACTAAAGTTTGTTCTTCATCTGACCAACAGCACAGAGACAACTACTGTATGATTTTAATTATTTAGAACAAATAAAAGCAACACAGCCTTGTTATGGGAAGCAAGAAGCCCAGAGAGAACTTTATATTTTTTCTTCATAAATAAATTAGTGGGTAAGAAATATGCCATTAGTCCAAGTTTTAAACTGGAAATCATGTTCAGGGGCTGAAAACACAAACATATCTGAGGAATACTCTGAATGTAGGGAGTAGGAAGTTTGTCTTTTACCCACAATGCATGGGTTCAATTTATGCTTAATCTCAATTCACCCTCCTCTAGGAACTAAGACTGTGTAAATTAGGTGAGACTGAAGAATTGGTCAGAGGAATAATGAGGCAGATTCTTGGCTTTAAATCTTTATATATATAAAGTGGAAGAACATATTATCAGCAGAGTAAAAACCTTTACCCTGTCTCTAAGTTTTAGCACTTTAAACCACTGGGGGGAAAAGGTAAAAACTTTCTTCTTAAATGAACCTTTAACATCCCCTATAGGTAATAAATGCAGTATTGTTCTTAAGGCTAGAGAAAACACTGACAACTTTAACCCTGAATTGTTTAATAGAAGCATTTTGGAGTGATAAATATTGTGTATCATTTGTTGTTGAGGTAAAGTAAATTTGTTTATAATTCATAAAAGTGAAAAATCCAAATGTTCAACAGAATTCAAAGTAATTCTAACTCCTTACATATCTTTTAGCAGTTTGGAAATAATATTAATGAATGAGAGTTGGGTAACTGATTAAAGAGAATAAGATACCTGGATGTAGAAAAGTAGGACATGAAGGAGGCAGACAATCCAGATTAGAAAATGGCTGTCCATCATTTATAACCTCAATCAAGTCGTTATAATCAGAGCTGGATTCAGGACCTGCTTTATGACTTAGTGATGCAGTGTCACACCTTTTCACATCACTGTATAACCAGCTGGACACAGGTCTTCATGCTACCTTGAGGTGTGAGCTGAAACGTTCTGCCACATCCCAGTGAGAGTCGGCGAGTGCAGGTGGTGGTGGGTGTGGTGACCGGTGCCTGTCCATACGGTGGGGAAGGTCCGGTCCGAGCAAAGGCCAACGAGCTTCCGCTGCTGCACCGACGCACAGACGATGACGTCCTGAGAAGGCAGAGGTCACGAGTCATGACAATGTGGATCTACGTCTGTGTCTTAAAGAGTCCCAGTTGTCATGTGATACAGACCGTGGTGAGCCATCCTGTTTGATGGAATGGAGATTCTGCTCCATGCGCTGGTAGTTCTGGACCTGAGTGGGCACTGGAATCGGTAATGAGTGAACTTGGCTTCCGCAGTTACCAGCATAGTTACTTCCCGAGAACTCAGTGAGTCTGGCAGAGTGAGAAGGATAAAATGAAGAAAGTGGAACTGTTAGACAACAGAGAGTCAATCATTTTTACACTTTCTGTATGAAAAGGAAGACGAAAACTTAAGAGCTGCATGAAACACACGGACTTTGATCATGTTTGAGAATAAGACCAGTCAATAAAACAGACTGCTACGTCTGTATTCTCTGTAGACTGTGGCAGTTTGAAGCCCAGTTTTCTAATGTTTTACCCTGAAAAAGGTGAAAAAAATACCCTACACTATATATATTTACTTTCTGATGATGTAATTCAAACCGACTAATCACCAATCTATGCACTAAGCAGACTTTAGCATAAAAGCTAAAAACAGCTATCAGGAGCTAACACAGCATACAAGTAAAACAGTCCACTTCTTTAAACGATACAAATATAAAAAGTAATTTAAAAGTTCACCATGGCTGTCCTGATTTTGAAGCGGCTGTAGTCACTACATCAGCAGTTAGCGAGTAGGCTAAACCCAAGAAAGTGTGGTTGTTTCTGTTCAACATGGATTTGAAATAAGTTCATCAGAGTAAAGTAAATGTATTTTTTATTTTGGTAAAGTTTTATGATGTTTGATTTGATTAGTTTGTTAATTCACTGGACTATTAAGTTAATTTTAGTATCAAAAATGCAGCGACACTGGGAATTTAAATCACCTGATTGGACTTGGAGAGCCACTGAAGGACGGTGAGAGTGGTGGTGTTTTGGCTTGACTACACAGACCAGCAGAAGCCAGGAGTGACCTGGAGAAACAAGAGACATTTTGCTCATTAACAGATATTTGTGATCAACATCTGTGATGTTGGTTAGGGCTGCCATAGTTAACACCATAACAAGTATTAACTCAGGAACCTCTTAAGAGGATATGAGAGCCCATGTAAATGCCTGTAGGCACTTTTGACACATACTCTCCATTAGCTCTCAGTTACTGCCACTGAGAGAAAATCAAAAACTCAATCTCAAAAATTAAGTGCACACACACACACACACTCAAACATGCTACAATGTATTTGTAAGTATGCCATGTCTGTAAAATAAAAATGTATAATTTATTACAAGTTCACTTTATAACAATTTAATGTTTGAATCTGATTATTCACACATTAGCTGTCGATTAATCACTATTAGTCATGATTAATTGAGATAACCATTCCATATGATAATTTTTTTTTCTGTATATTGCTGAAACAGAAAGTGCAATATCAACAGGTTTGTTTTTTTCACCTGATTTTTGTGACTTATCCAAATGATTCAATTATTACTATATATATAGAAAAATATAGAAAAAATAAATATGTCTTCATAAAGTTGGTGAATTTCAGTAATCACTCAATTAAATTAAAGTTTAATTACACTAATATGTTTCACTCAGGTGACAGCTTGAGTAAAACTTTTACTGAACTACATTATACTCTTACCCGCTGTTCATCAGGCTGTCCTGCAGCACTTTACTCTCACTTGTCAGCTCACCTGCTGGGGAAGAGCAAAATATTGATTTACAATTGTGAACACAGTACTCTAAATAGAAAACACAGGGTAGTTGTCTAGACAGAAAAGCCGGTCAATAAAAATATTTAGTGTCAAAAAAAAAAAAATCTGCAAAAACCCGATCAGTTTCCATGCTATGGAGGTTGGAGAAAACAAACACGGTTCTTACTGTTAAAGTGAGCGGGCACCATGACAAAGTCATCGGTATCACAGGAAGATGAGTTCTTGCTGCTGCCACCTCCTCCTGAGAAATCCTTGAGGAACAACCCAGTTGCCTCCTGGGTAGGGGAAGCCACAGCTTTGGCACGCAAATGCTGAACCTCAGCCAGGGACTGCTGCAGGGAGGCAAACACAGTGGGCTGTAAATAAACAGTTGTGATGCAGAAATACATGTGTAAACACTGAAGCTGGGGGGAAAAACACCAGGCAGATGAGGTTCTCACTTAGACCCAGAGAAATGAAGAAGAAGAAGAAGAGGGGAACGAACCGGTGGTGAGGCCAAGTGAGATGTGGAGGAGCTGCTGCAGGAACTAGCCGAGGCAGAGCTGGGGAAGCAGGTCATGGTCACAGTTGGAGTCACTGGAACAACAACAACAGTATGTGAGCAGAACGTCTGCCTGTTTGTTACAAAAGTGTTAGAGCATTAGGAGTAATAAGGACAACTTTTAGGTATTTCTATAGTAACTTTAAGCAATCTGTGGTAACATTTTGCAGTTTTTGTAGATATCCTCTGGCAAAAGAAACCAACAACTTGAGACTAAAGCTGTAACAATACACTATTATCACCATACGATATGATTTTTTTATTCACAATACGATTTTATCACGATTCTTTTAAAACAAAATGAATTCCAGACAAATTATGACCAAATACAATGATGCTTTGTAAGAACTATGCTAAATACCATTACGAACTGAAATGGTACTGCACTAGAGTGTGTAGTGTCTTGGTATCTATCTTTTTTGGGAAAAAGCAGCTTACGCCGTAAAAAATGCACACCTCATTTTTATCAACAAATGCAAATCATCACGCATTTGTATCAGTTTTTAAGCGATTCACAATGCATTGTTACATCCCAAATTAACACTATTTTTGTTTAACGTTTTGTCTTGATTTTTGTTGCCACTAGATTTTCCCTTTATCTTGTCTTAGTCCATTCTCTTAAATATCGTTTGACTTCATTGCTATTTGCTCTAAATGTTTTCTTAATTTTAGCTATATCATTATTATATTTTAAATCTTCTGCTAAAAATATATCATATACCAAATGGATGACACGGTCAGACTACCGACAAAAAATTAAACTTAATAAAAAATGTAGTATTTGTTTTCACTCACGCTTCTTCATGGATGAACTGGCCTCCAGGAAAGGATCACGGAAGAAGTCGTCTGAAGACAAAACACCACGGTGTACTTAGTGAGGTTTTGGACACAAGTAGCATCAACGATATTCAGATTAATGAGCAAAACACAAATACGAATAGAGTGATGTCTCTGTTAGATGACACACAGTTGTTGTTTACTTTTTTGATTAATTTATTACAGTATTTAGAGGTGTGGCATGCATTTCGCACCAGGGCCTTCAGTGGCATCCTGTCTGTACAAATCCACATCCTAATAACCCTTATTATGCCTATAAAAACAATCAATATTATGTAGAAATGTAGTATAACGAATCATTATCCATCATTCACTCTATAACTCCACCACATAAACACTCTCCCCCCTCTGTCCCCCAATTCCCCCCCCCCGCAACCCCACTGCTGTCCATCTTCCCCCCACCGTCCTCTCTGCAGACTCTCACACTTCCATAACAATGCTAATTTTGATTTTACATGAATACCACTGTTAATTTGACTCTACCTGAATACCACTGTTAATTTTACTTGAATACCACTGTTGTTTACTTGAATACCACTGTTGATATTGACCTTACTTGAATACCACTGTTACCTCTACTTAATAGCTGAACACCATGTTAATGTAATGTCATACCAGAATCTCACTGTTTATTGAACATCTAATGTCATACTAAAATCTCACTGTTTATTGAACATCTCTGCCTAAACTTGAATGTCATAGCTACCTCTACGTGATAACCTAACTCTATAGCGGTTACATTTCTATCCGTCAAGTACTGATACTTAAATTGCACCTTATCCCACTCAATCACTTTACTCTAGTACTGAGGCACTACTCATAAGTATATACTGTGTATATAGCCTCATTTACAAACCGGAACTATGTTCACTATTGTTCCCTTAACTTATTCTACGGCTCTTCCTTTTATTATCTTTTACTCTAGTTTGCTATTATCTTTTACTCTAGTTTGCTCTCTTTTGCTTGCTTTTTTTTCTTTGTTTTGATTGGTTTATTTTAACTTCCTTACCTGTGTATTCAATTGGATACCTCTTTTTTTGCACTATCATGCTGCTCAGCTGTACGTTGAATTGCCCCTCGGGGACAAATAAAGTATTTCTGAATCTGAATCTGAAGCTACCAACCACCGTAACCGGGATTCGATCCTGCCCAGGAGGTGAACCCTGGGGTTCCACACCAATGACAGAGACATTGCCTCTGGGCCACCCCCATGGTAACTCATGTAGCCATAATACTGCAATGAAAATGTAACTTTTATGCATGCAAGTCACTAGATGCAGTGTGCTAGATTTAAGAAGTCATTTTTTGACCATCCAATCAAATCACTCAAATCTCCAATGTAACTGTACGGCTGTGAGAAGGCCCTGATTCTGAAGGGGTATTGAACATTAGCTGTGATGCTTAGACCCCCATCTAGAAAAGTGTTCTACCCCAAAAAAGATGCTCTCGCCTTAATGCCACATATTTGATAGCTTAATATCTGAATGTAATGTTAACTAACCAAAGTCCATGCGATCTTTGGGGTTCCTCTGCAGCAGACCCAGGAGCAGGTGCCTAAGGTGACTGGAAGTCTCTCTGGGGATGCTGCAACCAAACATGATAGTAACATGTTAGTAAGTTTCATGCTAGGCAGAAAAAAACACAATTATCTGAAAATCACGATACATAATGAGAGATAAACCTGTTGCATTCTATAAGGTGACATTTTAATGTCTTTTAAATCTCAACTAATTTAGTCTAAGAACATTGCAGAGAACAGGAGTCAGTCCCTTGTCAAGCAGCTGCTGACGCCGGGCTGTGAAAGTGTGTGTTGTTTGGTGATTTGTTGGAGGTTTGTTTTTTCCTACTGTTGTAAATTAACAGCTGTGCAGCTGCTGAAAAAGCCCAGCTGTTGTGTTTGTGATGGAGGTGAGATTCTCTTAGTCCTTACTTGGGGATGAGGTTCTTGTTTTTTTCATAGAACAGCCGGAGATCCTGAGGACTGCTGGCCTGGAGGGCACAAAAAAAAGAGACAAAAAGGTTGAAAATGTGTTTGAGGAAAAACTACTACACACTCCATGGTCACACAAAAAGCTTTACTTCCCAGTATTTGCTTTGTGTACAATTATTTTTAGGATAATTTGCTGCAATTGAGTTTTTCATTTTTTGACTAAGATGCTATGCTATTAGCTATTCGCCTGTTAGCAAATTAATTTTCTTTAAATTTGTGCAGTGCATTTGTTTTATTTTTCATTGTATTTGTACATATATTATATGATTAATGTTCACTATTTGTGAAGTCACTTATACTGATACTATATATAGTTATTTATATAAATATATTTTTTCATATAGTGTAAAGTGCTTTTAGTAAACTGTGAAGAAAAGAACAAAAAGATAGAATATAGATATTAAAAATGTTTTAAATTTGACATGAACATTAAATATGGTAAATATTGGCCAATCAACATGGAATTAAACATAAATTAGCCAAACTGTACCTAAGGTCAGCTTGTAAACAAAGGCTACAGTATAAGTAATAAATATGGTGCCAAAATGATGATTCATTGAATCATCTTGAATCATTAATGAAAATTCCTAATTGGAATTATTTTGCATTGACGGTATGTTTGATTAATTTAGCTGCAGCTTTAAGAATAGAAGCATAACATCTAGTTCAAATATTTGGATGAATTTCACCTAGAAATGAGCCAAATAAAAAAATATCTTATAAGAGCAAAAAAAAATCTTGTCATCTCAATTGCAAATTGAGATGACAGGAACTTAAACTAGAACCCCAACCCAAAACACATCGTCAGTGAAGCAGAAATAAGGAGACTCTGTGGAAATGTTGCAGAACTGGTTCTGATGAGGTTGCAGCTTCATTTACATCTCAGAGATTTATCTCATCTCTGACGTTCAGACGACAGAGTCCTTCATTTCCTGGCTCCTGCTTGACTCTCACGTGATCAGCACAGAGGAGACACACTGTGTTTTTTCCAGCATGTTTCATTATCACAGTGTGTGAGTCTTGTAAATGCCACAGTAGGACGAGAGACTCCAGGAAAATAACATATATACACATATAAAATATAGTGTGGGTGTTTACCTGAAAAGGTGCTTTTCCTGTCAGACACTGAAAAACTATAGTTCCTATACTCCACAGATCAGCCTTGGCATCGTAGTTTTGGGACATGATGACCTCAGGAGCCTGATGGAGGAAAAACAATGAGAACCTACATAAGAACATATATTATTTACACACCCAACCGCACATTCTTTATGGAAATACATAGCAAAAAGACGAAAGACAGAATAAATACAACTGATAAAAAATGTATGCACACTAGGGGTATAAGAAAATAATGATACACTGAAATATCTAGATATTTTGTTTCGTATTGATGTACAGCACTATGTTTTTTTATTTTTTAACAATTAACATTAAAATACTCATGGTTGGTTTATTTTATTTTGCTTTTATTTCTTCTCTAGTCTTTATAAATGTAGATCCCTGTTCCAATTTTAGTAACCTGATCATCATCCCTTTAGTATCGCACTATATCGCTTTATATCATATTGATGCCGTTGTATTGTGACACGTATCCTATCGCCAGATTCTTGCCCATACACACCCCTAATTAACATGTTAAAGAAATACATTGAAAACAATAAACATACATGGACCGTTATGGATTGTAGACAATGATGTGAAGTGTGAAAGTGTCAGGGCAGTTTCTAATTGATTAAGGTAATAAAACACAGAGGATGGGGGCAGCTACACAGAAGGCTCTTTGCATTTGGTCCTTGACCCTAATGATGGATGAGTGAAGGTCAGCATGGGCAGAGGTAGGTCACTTGAGAGGACATGAGGGTGAGCAGGTGGGTTTGGAATTAAATTTCAAATTGAACTGGGAGCTAGTGTAGATGCAGGAAGATGGAGGTGAGGTGTTTTTAAAGCTTTTCATGAAGATGAACTGTAAAATAAACTGTTGTGAAAAACAAGTCTGGATAAAATGAAAGCCTGGATTAGAGTTTCTGAGGAGGAATAGAGACTGGAGATATGTTTTGATGGTGGATAAAATCTGATAGATGTGAAACACCTGCCATTCAAACATGAAGTGACTGTTGAAACGGTGGTTGATACGATGGTCTTAAGTGATGAGGATAGAGTGAAGTTGTCGATGGAAAGGTAAAATAGTTGAGCGGAAAGAGAGTGTGGTTTTGGATTACTGATAATTTCCGACTTCTCTGTGTTGGAACAGAATTTCTAACACAGCAGCAAGGAAACCAGTGAAAATGTGCTTCAAAGTGTCAACTGAACTGTGCTCACCATGTACATAGGAGACCCACAGAGTGTTGCTGCCATCATGTTGTTCTGAAGGTGCCTGGCAAAACCAAAGTCAGCTGCACACAGACAGAGAGAAAACAGGAGCAAAAATTTGTTAGAGTTACTGTTTGATGCTGGGAGAGAAATGTTTTGAATTCAAAAGAATTAATTCAAAAGTGTCAGAAGCCTAAAAGCACAACAGATAGCTGCAAAATAAACAAAGGAAACCCGGCAGTGATGCAAGACCCAGCTCCCATGGAGGGACCCATTTTCTCCAGAGGAAAAATAATTAATAGGCTTATGGATTAGCTTAGTACTCACTCAACAACAAACTGTGGGTTCTGCTTCTGTGCTTTAACTGGAGAGATTACTTGTTGGTACAACTTCAGTTTTTAGGTCAGACATGACGACACCACAGATATTCTTTTTTTTTTAATTACAATACATTTCCTTTAACGAGATTAGTTCCACAGTCTTAAAGGAGTTCATGTTTTCTCTGGAAAACTCATAATTAAGTCTTGTACAAATGAGCCAGCCAAGTAAGCTAGCTAATTCGTTCATTGTATCGTTCTTGCATAAATGAATTTAAATATAATTTTTGGAAAATATTAAAGACCTTATCAGTCAGATAAATCCTTGGAAATAATTAAGGGTCTGCACAACATTTATCCACATGCCTCAGGACAGTTAAGGAGAGCTAAAAATAGTTCAGTGCTTCCATAGTGTAGTGGTTAGCACGCCAGCCTTGTAAGCAGAGAGCTGAGGAACCACATAACCCTAATAGTGCCTCCTGTGGCCGGTTCTGTCAGTTGCAAAAACTCACACTGTAAATTTTCCCATTTTGGGACGATTAAGGGACTCAATTTATTATTATTAATTATTGTCTAGAAGCAGCTCCTGAGTCTGCTAAGTATGGTCAACAGTTTCCACTGCTTTACTCCATTGTGTCAATGTTAAGGTTAAACCTACCAATCTTGATGCAGGTGTTGTTGGAGTGCGACTTGCGTCCTGCTGGATAGGAAAGCAGGATGTTCTGGGGTTTCAGGTCTCTGTGGATGATGCCCTTGGCCTTCAGGACCCTCATGGCCCCTGCAATCTGCTGTAGAAAAACCCGAATGGTGTCCTCACTCAGTGTGCCTTTGGCTGCAGGTGAAAAACCAGGAAAAACAAATGACTACCTTCGGTTTACAGTGTGTGGAAGGGATTTGGGTTTATTTTAATCACCCCAGTGAGAAGCACATGCCACAAACCACTTGTGGAACTAATTTCTGCTCTCCACAAGAACAACAACGTCTATTAATAGAACAGGACCACTCTTCAGTGAATTCATGAAGGTCTCTGGTCATCAAGGTCATCATATTGTTGGGAATCTGAGGATCACTATTTAGAGTCTGCCAGACAGATTTAGCAGACACACACAAAGTTCAATGTCAGACGTGACAAGAAGTGTGTCGACCCATTCGGTGCAATTTATCAAATGTGGTCAGAATGGAGGAATATTAATGACTATTCCAATTTTTTAGCATAGACAGCATTGCATTATTATTACACAAAGAGACAGTGGTTGTGTCCCACATAATAGGACAAAGTCCAGAATATAAAGATAGAAGTCCTAAGTCTCGACTACTTCAAGGTTTCCACAGATAATAGTGAAGGTACTAATGTGTGCGTTATTCCCCTGAGACTCCAGGTGAAAACTTTACAGCTTTCACTTTTCTTATTACATCTTCAACTAAAGACAAATAATCATTAACCACAGGCAACAGAGAAAAAAAAAACTTAAACCACTTCATGAAAATACTGACACTCCAGGTCTAAGACTTGCCACAAAACCTTCTTTCCAAGAAGTAATGTGGAGCTAAATGACATAGACAGAACTTTGTCATGTAAACAGGGTGAGAGTCAACAGCAGCTATGTTTGGTCCCTGAAGGTGGGGCTTCTGAACTAAGATCCAGTGTTGTGTATCTAGTTATAAAATAAACAGAAGCCATTGCAAAAACCAGGTCCTGGTTTGCTCAATTTGAAAGCATGACAAAAACATGCAGAGTAAGACAAACATATTGATCTTTTAATATCAGTTAGAACTGAATATATTGAAAACTGGAACAAATATTTACAAAAAGAAGAATTGAAGAATTATCTACAGATATATAAGATAATCTGGCTAAGCTACAAAAGTAAAATTTGTCAGACTTTCATTCTACTACAGGCATGTCTGTCTATTTCAAGTATAATTTTAACAATCACATTAATAACAATAATAACAACAACAAAAATAATAATAATACATTTCCCACTTGTGGGATCAATAAAGTTCAATCTAATCAAATCTAATCTATGACATTAAAAGAACACCTAACACTCCTCTATCTGACACTGGAGAAGAGAAGGCATTGACCAATATGACCTCAGTGTTAAGAGTCCATTTTTTCACAACATAAAAGGTGCAGGTGCTTTTGTAAATAACCAAAAGCACCAGCTCTTCCCAGACCAAGGGTCAAGGTGCAAAGGACTTTCTGGAAATCCTTGTGTGACCAGAGAATAATGTCATGTCACTTATATTTCTATATATTATTTTTTTATCTCCTGTATCTGTTTAGACTAAAGATTTTCTATGTTGTCAAGAAAAAAAAGGCTACTCATTGATTTTTTTTTTCCCCTGTGTAGCTTTCAGCAGATGAATGGTTGCACTTACAGTGTAGGTAGTCGGCAAGGTCACCCCCATTGCAGTACTTGGATTTGACACAGAAATTATCAAGAAAGAGACAAAGAAAAAAAAAAGGAAATTATACAGCGTGCAAGCAGAGGCTTTGACACAACAGATTTTTCACAGCATCGTCTCACATGAATGTGCCAGGATAAGATGGATTGTGTTATGACAGACAGGTCACTGAAAAACTGTCCAATGATTCAGATCATTTCACAAGACTCAGAGATAACCACAAGGAATAGTGCAACTTAGAAAATCACACATCACACTGAAATGTTTTAGAAATCCTAGAGTGTGAGTAAATATTGATACACTGACCTATTGTGAAATTTTGTTTTGCAATACTGTATCGATATTCTACAGCACTGTATCAATTATTTTATATTAACAATTAACATACAAATTTTGTTAGTGATAGCAGACTAAAATTATAGTAATAACAAGGCTCAGAATAAGGCTTCCCATATAATGAAAATATGTACCTAGATACAAAGTGTGGTTGAGAATGAGAAATGTACATTTGTAAATAAGGAACTTATTCATTTCAAAACATTGTATTTCAACATTTTATTTATTATTTTATTTGCATTGATTTGATCTCCATGTAAATAGAAGCATTGTTTCTATTAAACATATCATTACAGCACCAACAGGGTGCATATGAAAATTTTTTATAATTTTGTCCCAAAGATGCACTTTTTTCAAACACTGTCTACATTTTCCTGCAGTTCTTTATGTTCAATTATTAATGAATAAACACTGGGTTGTGACATTTAATGCCTTTCAGTGTTTGTTTATCATGGAAAATTTGCCAAGAACTTGTGTCTGAGCAGGTTTTCACCAAGCACATTACAATAGAAGCCAGAATGGGATATAATGAATTCACAACATCTGAAAAATCTGATGAAAAACAGTTATATCTGTGTCCATCGATTCAGCTAAATGGAATCTTCTGGAAACTGAGTAACGGTCATATTTGCCTGAGGACACAGCTAATTATAGAGCAGCACCCTGACAGACGCTGCCTGCAAAGAGAGACAATACAGCGCTTAGCAAACAAAGGCAAGCTTACCTCCATGACCAGGTACACTGAGCTGGCAGTTTCCTAACGGGAGAGAAGATAAGGAGAGGCATAAACAAACACAAGTCAGTGACAAACTGAGGGAACAGCAGGTGGTTGTATTTACTGACCGTGTCCGAGGAAATTATTGCAGTAATTTGGTCGAGAGAAAAACACAAACCAGAGAAAACAAAACCAATCTGATTTTCTTTTCTTTTTTTTGTATTTTAAAATCTTTGAAACAAGAATAATACCAAAGACCATCATTGCAACTAAAAAAAACCCCAGCACCACCATATAATCAATAATTTAAAGATAAGTTAATCAAACATTCAGAAAAACACTAACAAAAAGCTAAACCTTTGCAAACAAACCACAAAAACAAGGTAACACAATATTATAAGAGTAAACCAATAACAAACTCCCCAAATTAATAAAAGATTGCCATATTATTGCAGTGTAAAATGTGTCAAAAGTAGCTACAAAAAACGCCAAGAACTTCATATTTAATATAATATATGAAATCTAGCATTTAGTGTAAAAAACAAAATATTTTTGCAAATATAGTTAAAAATACCAACATTTAAACATTAGCCAAATTATCACTAAAAGATGCCCAAGAATATCTCGTCAAAATTAGAACAATTTGACAAATATTTTGACAAATAGCTAGACAATAATTAATGAAAGAAACAGTAATCTGGGATAACTAAAAATTAATGCTAAATTGATGTTAGCCCCAAAAAGCTATGTCAGCATTACAACAGCAAATATCACGAAAATAGAGTGAAAAACAGCCAGAAAATAGCCAAACCAGGAGAAGATAAAGGTTTGTCTACACAATTCCTTTGTTCCAACAGATTTATAGGATACACACTTAACTGATATTAATCTAAGAGAAACTTAAACAGATTAAATATTTAAATGTCAAATCACCCAGTGCTGTTCAAATATTGAAGTAGAACTTTTTTTGATAATTGCAAAAAGACTTTAAAACTATGTAAACAGTTCACAGATATGATGCTTTCTTAGACAACTTGACCGAGAGAGATGCTGGGGTAAATGAGTCTAGTGTGTCCCCACTGGCCTCGCTCTTATCACAGGGCAGCAGATGAGTGCGACCTCATCTCAGTATCTCAGTGGAGCCACCAGCCTGAGGCAGCAGTGTTGTCTTTGGTTCAGCTGACTCAGCAGCTCCCTTGTCTAAGGCTGGATGGCTTTGTTTTGACTGAGGATTGATGGTGACCAGGCAGCCAGTCAGTCATCCAGTCAGAAAGCCAATCATCTGGTTTCCACAGGACAGCCCGGTTGTTGTGACTGAAGAGCTCAGCTCCAGAGAAGAGGGCGTGTCATTGAGTGTACAAAGGTAAACAATCCTCTGGCACCACAGCCACAGCCAGGAAATCATTTTCTGAAAAAATGTCCAACTCCATATTTGTTTTAGACTTTTATCAACCAACTGTGGAGCTAAGTTTCTCTACTGAACACAACTCCAATATTGTCTGTTGTACACCTGACAGACACAAGTGCTGTGGTATGTATAATTAGAAGCTAGCTTAAAACCAGCTGAAAGCCTGCTAGACAACAAACCTTGGGTAACCAAGAAAAACCAAGGTTGGTGGTAACAAAGCTTTAACATAGACAAAAACAGCATAAGATAACACTAGGATAATCCGGACTAGCAAAAACAACATACAGAAATAACGGGTTAGCCAAAGATGATATTGTCCACATTAGACATTTCCCTGGAAATTACCAAAATGCCTCCTAAAACGTTAACAATAACACTGCAACAAATATCTAGTAATTTTGTGTAAAAAGTGTGAACAGTAAAAAAAAAAAAAAAAAAAAAGGAACTAAGATTGTTGTGCTGAGTTTGGTTTTTAGTTTCTCTTTGGACTTGTTGGACAGCATGGCTGTTGGATCATCTACTCCAACACCCTCTACATGCTCTCTCACTGTGTCACATAAAGCTTGTAATCTTAGAGTCCAGCTCCAACCATCACTGACAACCAGAGGTGACGCTGTGGGTTAGTGTACAGATAAGAGAGTGGAGTGTTTGGGGAAAAGTGCTGTGTGTGAGTAAGGACGTGTAGAGTGACTGCAGAAAATTGAAGATAATGATGAACTTTTTTAATCTCTGCTCAGTTATGTCTTGGAACCTACATTATCTACTCTCTAGCAGGCACATAATTTCAGTTTGAACACAGGGCATAATTGTCAGGTCAGTAGCTTCTTTTCGGGGTAAGAGTCAAACAAAGACTATTTTTACACTGCAGGTAGAAGTGGGCTAAATCCAATGTATTTACCCAAACGTGGCCCATATCAGGGTGTACATCACAAATCAGAATTTTTCAAATTGACTTCCATGTGTGATACTAGATAGGATGCCTATCCTATATTATCAGCAGATACCATTAATTATCACAGAGCTTTGCATAAATAACAGTGATATCTTTAGTGTCTACCATGAATTAGCAATGCTGTCCCTCGGCCCTTGTGGAACACTAGCTCTGAACTGAAAAGTTTTTTGAGGCTCCAACTGGGTTGCAAGAATCGTTGCTCTAGTGTTTCACTCTACCTCAGCTTAACCACACAGGTATCTCAAATGTTAAGATAAAATTAAGTGACTATTACAACTTAATCTACAATAATTATAACACCCATAATCGTCTGGAAAGTTCTAAAAAAGGTTCCAGAGCTTGAACAACCCTGTGCACGGTTCATGTCAGAAAATGGTACTTGTCCAGCGACAGCACAGTGTGTTTGTCACAGTGAGATTCAGACTGGTTGATAGGTGACACAAACTGCTGCTGCTGCTGCATCTACTGTCTACACTTTGTTTTTACCTTTTCTGTATAATGAAAACATTTATTTATTAAACCCCATTTTTATATTGTTGTATTCAACTTTGGGGGACACGGATGAATACTCAGTTAGGGTTCCATTAGTAAAATAAACTACTAATATACATATATTTGTATGCATATTGGACATCCTGATAATCTTAGCAATATCTGATAGTAAATTGAAACCAGAAGATCTTTAAATTTTATTACATATTCTTTCTGGACATTTTTGTCTGGTGGTGCAGCGTGGGTTTTCTTTTCTTTGGTGAAATATATGTGGTGGTCCAAAAAGGTTTGAATGAGTCAGGGGCATAGCTTAACAGCAGCTTATCGTTTAGCTTAACTCTCTCCAATGAAAAACTTTTGACATGATAGTCTTGAAATGTTCCAAAATACACTTAATACACAAAATACACACCAACGTTCACTTCTCTCCCTCATGTTCACCACTTTGTATTGCATCCTCATAGTCAAGTCTTTTTTGTCCTCATCCCTCAGGTTATAAACTGACCCAATAAACCTGACATGAACTCTAATCACTTCACGTCTTTCAAACAGCTGCACTGAGAGGCCTGAGGCAAAGGTGCAGCACGTAGACCAGGACTCTACACTTAAAGCTTTAATCAAGGAGACTGTCTCAAACAGTCTACATGGCTGCTGAGTGGAGGTAAACACAGAGGGACCAAGACAGAGTTTAACAGGACACCAAGCATGACAACTTCCAAGCACAGGAAGAAACCACAGGCTAGGATGGATGGTTCAACAGTATCAAACAGAAACAATGACTCAATTCACAGTAAAAACAGTTTAATCTGGGAGTAAAGTGAAGCTCGAGTCATGTGTCACATCAAACAGGCCATCTGTTCCACTAAGAGAGTGGAGACAGCTGGGAGCAGTCAAAAAGGTGTGACAATTGAATAAGTACAGTAAACATAAGTCAGTTGTCACTGCATGTTGTCACTGCATGTGAGTGTGTTATTAACATACCTGAAAGTCCAGTAACGCAACAATGTTTTCATGTTTCAGCTCCTGAAGAAGAAAAAACATTTTTTTATATTCTAGTTATTCTCTCTCTAGTTAATTGTTACAGTTGTTTCAAAAGCTTGGAAAACAAAATGTTACACGACATACTTTTGTCATTTAAACGGTGCACTCAACAAAAATATGATGTCATCAGTCGATCAATACATTGGGGTGCTAGGTATAGTACTTGTGTGGAATATTCAAGCTTATTAATCTTCTTTTTTTTTTTTCAATGTGTTTTCATGAATTTAAAGAACCTGTAAGTCCCCAAGTATGAGAACAGTTTGAGTGAAATAAGCACCAGGGCAACTCCTTTGTGTCAGTGTCTAAAGAGAACCAACCACTCTGCTTTATATTATTCTCCATTATAATAACCCAAACAATAGGATATTTGTATTTCCAACAGATTCTGACTCACCTTGAGTATTTTGATCTCTTTCCCCAGCAGAGTCTGGGACTTAGCCAGATTCTTTTTGTTGATGCATTTGACTGCCACCTCCCAGTCATGTTTCTAGAAACACACATTAGAAGGAAGGTTAGTTGATTATGTGTCACAGATGCAAAAGACAAGATGTATTCAATTAACCCTGTATATGAAAAGACAATGAATATGAGGGTGAGTCAAAAGATTCTAAGATGAGATTTCAAAAGGAGTCTAATTTTAAAAGCTAGAAAACATGTTCATACAGGTCTCCCAGGCCTTAATAACAGCTTAGTAATTATATAATCTTCATTATATCTTTGGATATGTGTCATTATGATTTCAAAAAACTTTGACTTAGCTTTGTATATTTCTCACCGAGCACATGCTTTGTAGACATCACTGCAGAGTTTTTGAGAAAAAAAATTAAAATAAAATAATAAGAGCTCACTGATATTTGTACAATCCCACAACAACTATAGCAATCTAGACTGACTGTAACACTTAAATATACATATCTGTTGAAGTACATTGTCTCACTACTGCAATATCTACATTTACAATTTCATCTTTTTAGTAATTATTTCATAATTGCCCTCCAAGTTCATGTACAGTGACATATACTGATGTACACCTTCATTCATACACTGGACTGTGTATCAATTTCACAGCTTTTCCTCCAAATCTCAGCTGAACTTCCTTTTAAACACTACAATTCCTACAAAACTGGTATTCATACTAAAAACACAGAATTACAAATAATTTATCTTAACTGTGGAACAAGAAATTCTTTAAATTGAATTAAATAATTAAAAAAAATGTATTTAGTTCCCTGAGGATAAATCTCAAACCGTCTGAACCCTCACTCAGGTCTCATGTCCAGCTTGACTTTTAGTTTATCTTTATACCAGTGAGATAGCTCCACGCCCCTACCATGGAATTGATTGCTATATATGACTTTTTCTCTGCCTAGTTACTTGACAGAGATAAAACAAAATGAAAGTGCTCTATTGGTTTTGAAAGCAAGCATTATACCCCTAAATATATTGTGTGCTAGTTTCCAGAATTATTTAATGAACATCATAAAGAACATCATAAAGATCGTGTTCAGGCAAAAATTGATGACATCAGATGACACCACTTTCCAAATGAACCTCGTCTCTTGAAGACAAAGGTGATTGTTGAAAGCACTTTGGTAGACCTACTACAAGTTCTGTAATATATATTTATAAATGTAAGAACTGTTCACATTTGACTTATTTAAACAGTTTTCCATTCTTTCACAAATATCATGCATGGTATAATCGGCATGTGCGACCAAGTTAGAATGAAAAGTTGGATAATTAGACACTTATATGATATATTTTCAAATGTTTATTAGCCTTGCTTAGAAGTTTAGTATGTTACCCTAGATACCATTTTATCCCAGTCAACATAATTGACATTATAAGGCTGCTTTAAGTTTATATACAGTCTCTCAGAAATAGCCACTGTGGCCGAATTTAGAGAAATTGTTTAGTGTATTTTTTCGTGTCTTTTCTCCATTAGTGTCTGTTATTTTGAGGCACATCCTGTAGACGTGCAGTTGCAGTTAGGCCTTTTAAGGTCGTACTATGAAAACAAACGGACCGGCTGGTGAAAAAAAGACGAATTATGACTAACCAACACCTTACCATTTTGCGCCAGTCAGCAGAACAACAGTATCATGTATTTATAATGTTAAAACTGTAATTCCAATTATTAATGAAGATTGTGCCGACCTCTCGATGTCTGCCTTTGAAGACGACTGCAAATGCGCCATGTCCTATGAGGTCCTTCCGACTGAACTCAAATTTTCCAACCGTCTCCATGTTCGTGGCCAAAATTTCCGTAAAATTTCCCACTAGGGTCTGGAAAAATGCTGATGAAGACTAGAGAAAGCAAGAGGCCTGGGTTTAGCCTGGCTGTCAGCAGGTGTGAAGCAGCAGCGGCGGCGGCAGTAACAGGGAGCTTCACCCCGTCTTTCACTGGCCATGGGCTGCCTTCCACACAACAAGCTGTCCTCCTCTCCTCTCATGTTCAGCGGCTTGGATGTTTTAGGAGTTTTACCTCCTAACGAAGTACCCTGCTCCTCTTCATGTCTCTGACAGCCACGTCGAATCAACTAAACTTGAAAAAACGATTACAACAGAATCGTCGCAGTTAAGTCCTCGACCTGCCACCTTAAAAAAAAGCAGCTCGCAGCCTTTTTTGTTTATATACAGAAGCTCGCGGTTTCCCTTCCTTAGAAAAGGTAAAATATACGCTAAGGTGAATCCTTAACTGTTATGAAAACGTCAAAGCATCAGCGAACAGTTTAGAAAAGACTTTTAATCGTTTACAGTGTGCAGGAGAGTCGTCCAAAACTCCCAGCATCGATAGTCCAAACAAACAGACGCCGTCCAGCCTATTCAGGAATACGCATGCGCGAAACACTCGGCTCCAGCTGTAGGCTCTGACGTCAAACCTACAGTGAATGTGTGAGCGCTTATTGGTGGCTTTCTAAACGTAAACAGAGACTAAGGTTTGTTTCTATCATCTGTTGAAACTGTGTCGACGTTACCTTTGATCTCCATGCTATCCCCTTTGCTCAAATCAAAGTCAGGTGAACTGAGATCTAAGGCAAGTGAAGTCTTTCTCCCATTAGTTTTCAATGGGAGAGAAATCACAGAAAACTACAAATATCTTGGGATGTGTGAGGAAATTTAGAAAGCGGGTTGGAAGCATTGGTGTCCATTAGTCACAGGATATTTAAAATCCTGAATGGGCGACAGCAATGTTTACCAAATTGTGGGCCGTGACCCAAATGTGGGTCAGGTGGCTAAATATAGCACGCCAGAAACCTTATTTAAACTCTGTGGTGCCTGTACCTCCTCTAAACTAAACCTTAATATGTATTTATGTATTTTGGTCAGATGATAAACCAAACGAACCAGGCTGCCTGCCATTTTATTTAGCCTAAGTAAACCTATATGAGAGTCAAGTGGGGATTAATACCCAAGGGTGAGTCAAAAAGTTGTAAAACATAAGAGTTTATCTTAAATTTAGTTGCTTGTAATTCCATTCAATTTTGGAAAATTCCCCCAATTGCAGTTTAAAATCCTATTTGATCCGGTGCCAATGAAAATAAAATAAATAAGTAATAATATTTTCTTCAATTTGTCTGAGATGGATTTCTAAAGAGGTGTCGGTAAAGGAAATGAATGGGAAACAGGTCGGGGGGAAAACAATCCAGGAGTGATGCACTTAAGGTATAGTTTTCTGCCCTTGGCATTTTCATTGAATGACCAGGCAGGGGCAGCAGAGGACTGCGAAACAGAATGATTATATATATATATATAGATGTATACCTCTTAAAATACCAGTTGTACAAGATTTACATGACCACATGTGCACAGAAGTTGTCATGAAATTAGTCTTCATATCAGAATTTAAAATGTACAGTGTCTAAAGAGAACCCTGTGTCTTCATGACTGACAGTCCTGTGTCAGAGGAACTTCAGCTGCCTCAGCAGATCCAAACTTTGTGACAGTTATTTTTTTGTAATGCCTCTACAGTAAAGTCCAGCAGTGCTGTCAGTCAGAAGTTTTCCCCAAGTCAGAGCTAAGCTGCATACACAGTGCTGCCTGTGTACGGTCTGCATATGTTTACAGGAAATACTGATGCACTTCTCACGCACTGGAGTCGTTCAGAGCTTAAGAAAGTTCCACTGCACAGAACGGTCAGCATGTAGTTTGCTGTAAGCGGCCCAGCAGCCACTGCTGTGGGTGTCCACTCTGCAGGAGGTTTGCTTGGCTTCTGAATATTTCAGCGGCTCAGTAGCTGCTGTAGAATGATTGATGGACTACCTCTGCCCCACATTAGCTTTCTGCAGGAGAAAGAAGGTGGACGGACCCTCAGGTGATGAACTCTTGTTGTGGAACAAGACCCCAGTGAGGAGCTGTGCTCTACAAAACGCATATATAAACATGAGCTGTCATATGTGTAATGCACAGCTGGAAGACTCAAAGGTTATGAGAAAAAAAAAGAATCATGTTCATTAGTTGTGTTGTGGATATTTTACATTTACAAATCTGTACAATATGTTAATAAAATGGCAGGTTAACAAACTCTTAACTGTATCTAAAATTTAGGCAACTGGTAATTTAAGCCTACTGCAGTGGTCTTAATATCATAGGAGCACTGGGCCACTGCAACATCATCTTTCGATGTTCAATTAAAAAAAAACACATTTTAGAAAAATAGTCTTGTTAAGAATAAATACTGTGTAATACAGCAGTGCAAAAAGCAGAATACAACCACTTGATTTTTGACTTGTTAAATCACTTAAATGAAAAACATGAAAACACATTTTTTTCAAAGGCAAAATTAATTATTCTAGAAACCTACACATGGGGTGTAGGTTTTATGAGATTTATAGGCCAAAAATGGCCCTCGTGCTAAGAGTTTGTAAACCCGGGCCTACTGTTTCCTTTCAGGGTTGAGGTTGGAGCTGTGGCTAATTCAAAGAACCATCCCTACTCACATTCACACATATGGTCAGTTTAGAGTTAACAAAATTCAGCCCTACGACAAACCAACAGGAAGTTGCATCATTTTAACTTCCTTTTTTCTTTATTTTTTGTTGAAAAAATACCAGATGCAATCTATTCAAGGATTCATTACAATGACGTGAAATCCAATAAAGAAAAGTCATCAAATATATAAAAAAACATTTCGGTCTGTGCCGTGTTTTTTTAGACATTAGAGGTGAATCCACGTCGATGAGATGTGTTTAAAATAGAATAATACTTACAGCACAACAACGCCACCTTGCGGTCACAAAAAGTTCTGTAACACAGCAAAAGTGAGCTTTTGAATGTGTAACAGTTGACCAACGATAGTTGACTAATTTCCCAGCTTTTAACTTTATAATGAATTATAATCATAATAAATAAATCGATTTCTGAATGCACTTGTTTGTAGTTCACTGAATACAGTAAATTTTAAAAGAGTTTGTCACCACTGCCGTCTCACCTTGTTTCCTACTGCTGAAAACACCAACTGTGTTTACAAATATGAGTAATATGAGTGGGGAATGAAGTTCAACACTGATTAACAGCAATGAAAAGTATGATACTCACCAGCCTGACATTAAGACCCACATTAAGAGCTGAATGCCGTGCAGCTGAACGACAGCCAACGTTTGCAGATGGCTGTGAAGGTCGCTGCTTCTTCAAACTTGCACTGAAGTGATCCTGTAAGACTTGATCAGCAAAATAGTTTTTGTCTGCATACTGCATGGTACCTGCCAATAGGTCATGGCAGATATAATTAAAGTGAGAAGCAGAGAGAATTTCACTGGACTTTATTGCAACGAGCCTTGGACCAGGGAGAGACCTCCATATTCACAGTGGTAATCTCTGTTTTTCAAGAGCATCGTTCTGCTCTTAATCCCTTGAGCAACACAACTCCTTAAATGAATCAGTGCTGACTGCAGTTGTCTCATATAATAGTTCAGTAAAACAGCATCTGTGTGGAGGCACAACACTGATAAATGCATTTGGAAACTGTGGATCTTTCTACCCACAACTTGACCATCCATGTTCTCCAGGGTCAATCGTGTAGATACAACTTCTTTGATGCATCGAGGAAATTAACAATGAGGTTCTAGAGCAGTGGTCAGGAACCTGTGGCTCGCAAGCCAGATATGACTGCATCTGGCTCTCAGAGAAATCTTGGCTGGCATTTCTTAACACAATAAGTAATGAATAATTCCGCTGGTATTCAAGTTACATTACAGAAATCATATTGTTAAAAACAACATTCTCAGTCCATTTTGTAGCACACATCTCACGCTGAAAATATAAATTAAATAAAAGTACAGTTAATGATAAAATATAATAGTAAAATAAATGAATGACGGACCTCCTAACATGTGGTGGATTTACAACAGAATAGGTCTTTTTGATGAAGTTTAAAATGACTATAGAATATTTCATAACAGAAGTTGATAAAAACCCAACCGGAGATTTCTATTGTAAAGTAATTCAAATGATTGAATTAACTGCATGAAAATGTAGCAGAAGCTGCATTCATTTGTTCCAAAGTAAATCTTTATGTAAATTAATATTTTTTATTATGCAAAACTCAGGAGATTATAGAAGAGGTTTTTTTCATTATTAGACATTTTAATTGTTTAATATAACAAATCTGTTGTCATATATTTTGAAAAATTATCAGACATAAGAAAAGCTAAAAATGTCTCAGGGACTAATGGGATCATCAGACTTTGTCATTAGGAATGTTGGAATTAAATCTGAAATTGTCTCTCACTGATGAATCTGGATTGGCTGATGTGTGTGTGTGTTTCAGATACTGCTTTATGCCACAGGTTCAATCTTCATATGTTGGAGATCCTGGTCAGCAACATCCAGTCAGATTACATGTATATACATAATACATCGCACTGACAAATCTCGTCAATCAAATGGGTACAGACTTTGAGACCACAGCAAGAAACTGACGGCTCCGTACCTGGAAATATCATGAAGGCAACTGGAATGTAGGAAAACGCTAGAAACTAAATCCTGGCTGAAGTTGTCGCAGTAGATAAAGACACTTGCTGAGCCACAGATGAAGACGAGAAGCTAAAACTCCCATCATCCCACACTGTCACTTTTAACCCTTAACACTTGTCTTTTAACAGCAGGGTCGATGCCTCTGTTGAAACCTCAGATTGTACAGAAATGAACCTGTTCCCTGGTCTATGTGGGCAAAAAGTGGAGTCCAGTGCCACTTCTTTATGGAATGTGATGGTAAAAAAAAGGACCAGAACTCTTTCTGACAACTCTGCCAAATGATCCTCTCAGCACTCAGTCCTAAAACAGCTCTCTCTCTCTCCCTCTCTCTCTCCCTCTCTCTGCTGAGTTGTGCTCCCCCCTCAGCCTCCTCACCTCCTCCCATCTACTCCCACTCTCTTGACAGCATCACTTTTCCACAGTGCAGCGGCTGCGAGAACAATTGCACTTGAGTGTGCAGACACACACGATTAAATACACAAACTGTTTAACAGAAGACTACATGGATCAGTTCTCCTGTAGCGGCTGTTGGCATTTCATCTTCCTCTCGCTGCGGCTGGAGTTAGTGATTCTGGCATCTGTCAGCTAATGGGCCTTGGAGGTAGGACTGCAGTAGAACTTTAAATTAGAAAATAAAGCCATTATTTCCTTTTCTCCACATCAGCGCTAACTGCCTCAACGTCCTCTCACCTGTCTGTCCTTGTCTGTCATTTCCATTTTAACAGGAAACTAATGTCTGTAATGGCGTCTATTTCCTGCACCAAAATCCATAGAGAAAATAAACATTTTTAGCTCAAGGTGACACAAAAGCTGCTGGTTCACCACAGCCCCATTTTATATATCTGTGTTAATTAGTGGAATCCAATCAAGTGTTGAACACCAGAGTCAATTAATGTCATGTTTGAACTTACTCCTGGAGTCAACAGTGGACTGTCCACTCTCTATGTTATGTGATGCAAAAACCAGAGGTGGAATTACATTTACTCATGTTACTGTAATTTGTAATTAGTTTTTGTTAGAAACCTTCTAATTTTTTAAGTAATTTAGGGAATAGGTAATTTTCCCTATTTTACCTTTTACTTAAGTACATTTTAACTCAAGTATTTCACTTTGCTACATTTAAAAAAGTTAAAAAAATTAAATGCGGGGACAATACAATCTGCGTTAATTGAAAAAGAAAATTGCGTGTGGCCAGATAACTTTGACTGAAAGACAGCTGGTGCCAAACAAGTGGAGAAGGAGATACTTGACCATATCTCAACCATGTCTTTGTTTTTAAATGCAAATGAGGCAATAACTTCATCATGCGATGCAAAATGTGCCTGCCCCAGCAGACAGAGAAATCTCCACATCAAACCTCCACGTCAAACCTGTTTCCCAAACGTTATGTTTATTGTTTGGTTAAAACCTTTCTCCGTTAAGAAAAATGTGCCTTCGTGATATCAATTATTTTCACTTAGCTTAGCATCCATACAGATAGCTTACATTTAAAGTAACAAAGTAACTTTTAATCAAAGCAAATTTTAAATTAAGTAATTTTTTACTTTTACTCAAGTAGATTTTTAGGTTGGTACTTTTACTTGAGTAGAATTTAAGCAAACTAAAAATACTTTTACTTTACTACATTTTTTTAGTAATTTTTCCATTTCTAGCAAAAACCAATGGTTTTTCCTTCGGACACTGGTCTAGAAATTTCACATAAGCTTCAGCTGTAACTTGTCCTTAAAATAGTGCAGACTTAGGCTGAAGTTTATATATGTGATTAAAAGTGAATTTCCAGTGTGTCAAAGTTAGGTTTGAATTGAGTTTGACTTAAGTCTCAACAGTTTGGAAAAAATCCTGGCAAATAAAGACAATTGTTTGCACCAAGTCCGACTTGTTTCAAGTCCAAGTCACCGAATATATTACTATAACAAATATAGTGAGCAAGTGGGCTTTAAATCTGTATTAAGTACAAGTTACAAGTCACGTTGAGTCTATTACTATTGGTGGTTGTGAGCACAAGTCCAGGTCAAACATCAAGTTTAAGTTGAGTCCACAAGGTCTTTTTTTGAAGCCTTAAGAGTTACAGCAAATGCCTGTGTCCTTGACAGATATTGAGTTGTGGTCAAGTCAGGTCCCACTGACTGGTTTCACAGATTGACTCAAGTGTAAGTCAAGTCCTGGGTTCTGCGTCAAATTTCAAGTTACAAGAAGTAACTCCAGGTTAAAACCCTAGGGTTTCAGGTCCATGTCCTTGTCACATTTTTGATGGTTGTTAAACTCACAAATACTTATTCAAGCTATTTTCTCCAGGAAATTCAGTGGGAGTCTGAGACGATGAAGATAAGTTTGAGTGCTAGTCACTTTAAAAGGTTAAACACATATTTACAGCTGAAGGCCAAAATGATGTGACTCAATGATAAATCGCCACGACCAATAAAAATAAAAGCATTTTAGAAAAAGCTTCAACCGTTAAATTAAATTTTACTTTCCATACTTGAGCAAATATATGACAATGATTTGTCTGCTTGGAAACATGAGTTCAAGCTAAATTAGTTTGACAAATGGCTGAATAACATCTTGTAGCCTTTCACCCACTTATACCAGACATTTTCTGGCCATCAGACCAAACCAGTTAATTAACACCAGTCAAGTGTGTCAGGAGAAGTAAAGGAAAATTGCTGTTCTGAGTGGTGTCGCACTCTGAACTGCGGAAAGAAACGAAGTTGAAATGCTGAGGAAATCACAATGAATTTGTTTTTTTCATGTACTAAGCCGGGAGAAAAACATTGGAAGAAAAGGAAACAAAAAAAAAAACCTATTACACCAGAACAAAATAGTTATGTTTGTGTACGCAATTACAGAATTGAAAAAGTGACTGTCAACAGAATATTTAACAGTGAACTGAGAGCAGACATTGCTGTCGTTGATGTTGTTTAACAAAGTGAAGATTGGTTCCGAACAACTGAACGGAACGCCGTTGTAGTCGTGTCCCATTTATTTTCAGTCTGAGTCGACAATGATTGAGTGTGTCGAGTACAAATGAAATGCCCGAAGTCAAAAGTCTTTACTTCTACAGCTGAACTAGAAATACAGAAGCAACCAGGGTCGGGAAAATAATGGAGTACTGCGGCAGAAATTCTTGCAAAGTAATTTGCCAGTGTGTTAGCTAACTAGCCTGCAATTCAAACAACATAGAAATAAAAAAAGAAAAGGACATAAAATAGCCAAAACAAAAACTTTGTAGCTCACCATAGCAAAACAAGCTAACACTTGCCAAAATTGCATTGTATTTAATCAACCAATACAAAGAAAGGCAAAAGAAACCATTTATAAATCATGAAAACATGTTAAACACAAAAACGTTACAATTTTAGGTAAGGTTCTACTTTAACTAGAATTTGCAAAATTGTCCAGATGACATTAAATATATAATTACTGTATAAATACGAATATTACCCAAACACCAGTGACCACACGGAGGCAGCGGTCGTCTAGAGTGTTTTATTTTTTTTCTACAAAAATATTTTACATTAGAAAAACCACAGCTTGAAATATACACAATCCACTCAGGTTGTTTTTTTTTTTTTTTTGCAGTAACCATGGAACATCTCAAAACTTAAATATATTTGTCTATATTTAAAGTGTAGGTAAATATAAATGCAAGAATACTGTAGATCTGGTGGAGGGCGGATGATCATGTGACTCAAAGTAATGTGTAGTAACATTCTATTATTATGGATTAGAAAAATACAACAAGACCGTCAGCTTTTCTTTAAAAACCTGGGAGAAACTGTGAGAGATTTAAGTTAAGACGACGACGTTGAGCAGGAAAGTGTGGTAGCGTGGCTCTAACAGGAAGTCTCTTCCCTGTCCTGCTTCCAACATTCCAGCATGCACTTCTCCCTATGTAGTGGTACTGGATAGTATCTCCGCCGTCCATCCGTTAGCAGCTCCTGCTAGCTATTCATCTACCTGTCCACATCCCAGCAGGTCTTTCATGTGTCTTCCTCCCTGCACCCCATGGGGCCATTCATCTGTAAACCCAACCATCAATACAGGCTAGACTACCTCCCATGGTGCTTTTCACCTGTCTGCCTTGATTCATGCCAGGTTGTCAGTCACCTGTCCGACTACAGTATCCACTTCTCCAGTGTCGGTCGTTAGCCGCGGTTTGAGTCTTTTTAGGCAGCTCCTCCTGTCAGACCGGCTTAAATACTGTTCCCCTGTCTCTGATTGATGGACCAAAACCCCGACCATGGTCAGGACTATAACCTTGTTCTGATGTCAGCACTGCATGCTGGTAGGCATTAGACAGCTTGGCAGAAGTCTCTACTTGGCAGGTGCTATTTAAAGCAACATTTCTGACATTACTGGGAATGAGCTTCCATCTAAAGAGTTTCTTGGTGAAAGTTGGATGAAAATGAGGCAACAAACAGACTCAAAGGTGAGCTGTCAGAAAGACAAATTGACAAAATACTCATATGAAAATACCTAGACATGAATAAAGCAATATCTCTGCGTGTTTCCAGTTCAAACACTTTTGCGACTCGTGTTTCCGTCGGCAGTAGAAATACAATCTTTCATCATTTTAACAGGTTTCCATTTAGAGTCGTTGAAAAATCTCTGATGGTTTTCATTCATCCGGGTCATTTCATCCAATGTTCAGAATCAAAAAGTCAACTAGATTGGCTGGGTTCATTCTTTTAGGGTTGATAAACATAATCAACAAAACTCTTGACACAGATGCGATGATAAAACTTGTCAAAGATGTTGGAGACGCCTGAGAGAGGTTTTTTTTAGATGTTTAAATACAAAGTATTTAGGAATACATTACATATTTTATCCGAGATCTCTGTTTTTCCTTTAGTTAAACACCGAGCAATCTTTTCGGACAATAGGTGAAAAAATCCATCTCATAAATATGTTGATAGAATTATTATTATCCTCCTCTTCATCCGACTTAAACTTCAACTACGATGATGTGTTTTGGGAGGAAATCAAAGCATTTTAAGTTGACTTCTGTTAAAATCAGTACAAAAGAAGAAGAAGGGAAGCATTAGAGGAAGGACAGGATCAGCTTATGGGAGGAGAATCACAGATTTAAGTATTAAATGGATAAATTAAGCCTTTTTATTCTTTCTGATTTGTAGAGTTCAGTGAGTGACTGAACAACATGTTGGCTGAACTTGAAGGTCACTTTGTATTTTATAAACAGACAATGCTTTAGCAACCATTTCATCCGAAACAAAGTAAATGATTTCCTTAAACGCTGAAATACTTTTGAAGATAAATTTGGCAGAAATTTCCTAAAAATAAGACAATAGATGATATGGTTATATACTGCCCTCTGTCGTTGTTCTCTCTTTTTTCTTCCTATGGCAATGATCAAAATGTGTATAGCTGTAAATGTTGATCAGTGGCAAATCGACCCAGTGGGGGGGCAGCGATACCACTCGCTATGATGCCAACTGGTGTTAATTTGGAAAGACCAAAAAGTGTAGGGCCTGTGCTTGTGTGACAAACCCTTTTCAAGGGGTCTCAGCCACACCCAGCAGTCATCAGGTGAAGGTGGGGTAGAAACCTGGATGGTTTTCGTGGCTGTTGAAGGGCTGTACAAAGAAACAAAAAACCATTCACACTCACATTCACACCAATGGTCAATTAACCCTTTTCCGCATGTTTTTGGACTGTTGGAGAGAACTGGAGCCCCTGGAGATAAACACACGTGCAAACTCCATACTGAAAGATAGAGGATCGAAGCAGCAAACAGGTGACCTTCCTAATGTAAGTAAATCTGTCTGCACTGTAGCTTTAACTCCACACTATAGCCCTCCAAATTTGACTCTTACATACTTCTCCTTGGAGTACAGTTAGCAAATGAGCACCACGCTAGCTCCATAAGCACGATGGAGCATAACACAAGCAGAGTAAGGAGGCAGAACTTAGGGATCGGTCAACTGGTGCTCAGTACTGGTACTATTCTACTTCACATTATATTCCTTTGCAGAGACAAAATAGTAATTCAAGATTCTAAGCAACAAAATTGTGATTTTGTGTGAGAGTATTAAGGAAGTTGACGGCCTCTGGGAACACCAAAGAACGACTGATGTGAGAAGTCAATGCACTTTTCAAACAGAAAGGTGCTCGAGCAAAGCAATGAGTGGCATGAGAAATAAATAACAACAACAACAAAAACAGCAACAAAACATACCAATTGATATTAATATAAACAAACAGTTTTATCTAGGGCTGTGTGTCCCCCTGCCCCCCCCCGCGTCCTCCCGCTTCCAGTTTAATAATCTCTGCATTGCACCAAACCTGACAACTTAGTCCCAAGCTTTGGCATCATAGTATTTCAGAGTGGAGGGCCATCAAGAGCGTCCACAGTGGGGGTAACAGCCAGATGGGGGACAACGAGGGGCGGGCACCCAAAGGCGAAGCGGTGTCGGAGGTGCAGGAGCAAACTTCGTACCCGTTCTCCGCGTGGTCGGGGTGAAGGTGAACGTTGACCCTCGTCTCTGTTATTTTGAGCTCTGTGTCTGGAGAGTCCGACTGCATCTCTGTGCACAGGAGCCAGTCTTTGGCGATGAGGCGGGGGTATCCTGGCTCCACCTCCATGCCACTGCCAGGTACTCGCCAGTACTCCTTACCCTTGAAAAAGTAGGATGAGCCTTTACAAGAAGAGACATCAGAACAAGGTGTATCAGAAAACAATAAAACACTCGTCCTCACATGAGGGTGAACATTTTTTTTCTCCCCTTTTAGGCCGACACAAGTAAAAACAGTGATGGAAATTGAGCGGAGCACAGATGCACAAACAAGGTTATTGAGAAAGACCAACACGGTAGTTCTTCTTCTGCCTCCTTTAACCTATTTCTGCTCTCCCTCCAGCATTGAGCCTATCATGCCAACTCTCTCCCTGCATCATCTTCCATATCCATCTCCTAAACCTGTGATTTCTCTTGGGGGGGCTTGACTGTATCTCTGCTCGACAGTCACACTCACTCTTCTCACTCAGTGTTCCCAACAACTTGTCACTACATCTGTTATTTTGCTGTTGTATTTCAGCATTTTCTCTCCTGTTCACTGCAGCCTGAAGCCTGATAACAACTGTGCTGTGGCTCCAGTTCCATAAGCTAAAGGTGTGTGTTTGAGAATGTCTGAGTTCTTGTTAGATTAGAGTGAATTCAGTGTCCTTTCCACAGATGCAGAGTTTTGATCTAACTCGTTTGTTATTTGTTAATACACAGGCAAAGCAACGTTATTACCGTGTGCCCCGACACAAGTATCTATTAAATATCTGTTACGCACATAAAGTATCAAAAGGAGGTATTTGGGGTCTCCAGGAACTTGGTAGCTGGTTTGGATTAGAGTGGTAAGATATGGTGAGTGTGTCCTCAGTAAAGGACATGGACATGGACATCAGATGGATCTGCTTTACTCAGTTGTGGATATATATTTCTGCTGTGGTAGCAGGAAATCAAGTAAAACACAATGATGAATGAGGTAAGAAGTGGGAAGAAAATCAGGACTGCACAGAGACGGAAATGAATACGCACATACACAAAGTAAGGTAAAATCGAACAGATCCAGTCATGTCACATGACCAATGACTAGAAGAGAGCAGTCCTTTAAGTGAAACTGAAAGTGATTCATTGTCATTGTGACACAGCACACAATGAATGACATGTGTCCTCTGCCTTTAACACATCACCTTAGTCAGCAGGGGGCAGCTCAAGCTGAGCGCCACGGGAGCAGTGTGTAAGGTAGTCCGCTACCTTAACCACCAGGGCACCACTGCACCTAAATACACTAATGGTAGCGATTAAACTACTTACCGGTAGGTTACATTGTGTTAAAAATAATGTAATGTGTTATGACTAACACACTAAATAAATATTTAAGTTGTTAAATGGCCAGTATTTGTGTTCTACTGGGTTAAAAACCCTACACAGTCAAATTAAAAATTCTGATACTGTCCATCACTAATATGTGCTCTCTGTTACGTACTTGCCTAATCCAGTAACTATTGTCCCCAACTATTGTTGAGAATATAAAAGTTTGAAAACTTTACATTTAGGATGGTATGTGGCAAATGCTGGCAAGAATACGACACACTAGCTCAAAATTAGCTACAGAAGTAGTTATACGTAATTACATAGAAAACAGACCCATCTCAAGGGCAGCCTGTGTTGTTATTGAAGAGCGTGACCTACAGTAACCCCAACAGGATTACACAACACCCTCATGCTGTACATCAACTCTTCACATCAGCCCCTCTATACCTTCTGCTAACTGTGGCAACGGGTGAAAAATGGTGAAACGCTGTTACCTCCCTCAGAGACTGACCTGGATCAGTAGCATGAACGTCCTGTTAATTAGTCTGTTTTGCTCCAGTTTTCAACATCTACAAGTCTTTTAACAGCGTTTAATCTGAAGGGTTTACCTTGGAGACTAGTTTCTTGGCCGAGGCTGCCAAAACAATGCAAGATAAAGTAAACATTATTAATCCCAATGGGAGGAGTATGGAGTCTAGAATGAAGTCTACAGCATTTGACCTGGTTTAATTACTCAGATACAGTGGGCCAACTCACTGCGTCTCCCGAGGAACAATTCCAGAAGATCTTATCAATTAAAGAGGAAACAACAGGAACATAAAGGTGTAATCAGTCACACAAATGAAAACAAACAAACAAACAATAATGTCACTGGATACGGTTCAGAGGTTTTACATCAAATCAATGTAGTATTTCTTAAATTCAAATTACAACATTCATTTCTGCAATAAAAAAGTTTATTTTACTCCTCTAGTCTGTCAAAAACCACAAAACTGACTTTAAAGCACAGTAGTAAAGTTTACTTCTGTAAACAGGTTAATTGCTGTGTGGATTTAGCCAGCTGATAGTCTACCTCTAGTCCAACATTACAGTTCATCTCCTCTTCTCCAACACCAACCCGTCTATCACCACTGCGAACAAGATCTCAGTTTCAGTTACCGGTCTTTCAAACATGGGAAGTTCAATTAAGTTACTTTTATTTATAAAACAAACACAAACAACATAAAATAATTAAAAAGAAACCATCAACTTCAACTGACGCCACACACTCAGTCACTCAGTGACAGGCAGCAGGAGATCACATAGTGATGACATTGCGTGACATTGTTGGCTTGTCCAGCAACAAAAACAGCAAGTTATGGTACGACAACTGGGGCAATTTGTTATTAAAATTTTCCACTGTATATGGAATTAAGCTATACTACCAAACAAACATCTGTCTTCTCTGGCGAGGATATGTACTTATATGTACATCCTCATCCACAAAAGTTTGTCCTTTGCCCTCAAGGTGTAAATGAATCGTTGAGTCCTGCCCTGAGGAGCTGGCTCTTCTGTGTTGGATGAGAGGTGAAACGTCTTCAACAAACCTACTCCGTCCGGTTGCCCTCGATGTAACTATTTTTGGATAAGATGACCTGGATGACTGAGAGCCTACACTGACACCAATGTGCTTGTACATGTCTCTGCCCACATGTACTGCACTTCCTGGCCTCTGTTTTTCCACAAAGACACTACGCAGCTTCTTGTGATGGTCTCTTACAGTGGAAAACCACATGTCCAATACTCTGGAACCTCACTGATAAGAATTTTTTGCCTTGACTGGCTTCAACAACTCTTTCTCCACACGTAAACCTTATTTTTGAAATTCCTCAAGGACACTTTCACTTTCCAAAATGGTCTATAACAATCTGGTGAAAAAGTCCAAGCATGCCGTGAACAGGCCAAGTTAATAGGGTTTGTTTACCCCAAGTATTTTACCCCAATGAAAAACACAGCCGGACCATTCTGACCTTTTCCTCTCACGGCGACACCATGTGTCTCTGCAGGAAACGATGCCGTTCATGTCAAGAATATACAGTACTATTTGGGAATTGAATAACCCAAGACAGCTTTCTTTCTGATTGATTTTAAATTTTTATGACCATGATTTTTATTAAATCTTCTCTATTGTTCTCCACATCCTCCTTGGCTGCACAGTGATTAATACCAACCAAAAAAATAGGCTTCTGTCAGAAGTTTGCAAAAATGGAAAATCTAATAAAACAGAATCAAATTGAAGAAACGGTTTGATGCAAGTAATCAATGCCTTAGCCTTAATAGTGTTCTGCAGCATTTTGCAACACATTTTATGAACTACATATGGACAACTAATAATTACTCTTGTAATTATGCTGTTGCCTAATGTTATTATATTATACAAGTTATGAGCCCATATACAGTACTTGTGTGTTTGTGTATTTATATTTTCTGTGTATATATATAATATATATAAGTAAGTCCTTACAGGTATGGTGAGCATGTACTTTTAAATGTAGTACATGTTACATTTAAATCTTAATCTTAAGGCAGTAGTTCTAAAATTGTGGGGCAGGCGACATGGCGAGGGGGGGGGGGGGGGGGGGGGAAAAAAGGGTATCATTGCTGTTGTGCTTGAATGATAACAAGCCACTAGACTCGGGCAGCCATTGATACAGTGTTTTGTATACATAAAAATATACTCGTCATCAGGTTCTCAATAGTATTTACAATCGTGGGGGTTGAGGGGTTAAAACATTTCTGACCCTAAGGGGTGGCATGACAAAAAATAACCCATACCCAGTGAGACCTGAAAAATGGACCCCCAAATTGTAGCTATACATAGAACACATACAATCACAACCACACACATATAGGTTTTTGTGTTTTGTAAATCTTCCACAGCTTCTTACACTTCCTGTACCTTAACTAGGACAAATCTATACCTAATCTTAATCCATATCCTAACTCTAATCCTAACTCCAAACTATATCTTTAACCTCAAAATCTTCCAAATCAGACCTTCAAAATATCCCCAAAAGAAAATGTGTCCCCACAACCAGTGTTTATACAGAATAAATGTCCCAACAAGAATAGCTGCACCAGAACACAAAACCATACACAGGTGGAGACAATTGCTTCACATTCAAAATCAGCAATACATTAGCTATTTTAATTTGTTGATTGAAAAGGCTGTGTGTAAACATTGCCTTGGGCTTACCTAAATGAATGGTTCAATTTGTTCAGGTAAAAGTCAAACAGCAGGAGTCACACTAGAGTAAATTAAAAGAGCATCAGCCATTAGAAGTAATCTTTTATTTCAATGCAAGGCATCACAGCTGTGAGACTGCATACTGATATGCTGTAATAAATACAACTGATTTACAGTACTCTGAGTTCTACACACCATATTGTACAAATTCTTTTTAATCAAGAAAAACACGCTAAATTTTGAACTCATTGACAGAACAACACTGTATGCACCTCCTATGGAACCTCCTAGAAAGTGACTTGTGTATCTTGCATGCCTTGTTGACATATCTTTTGTTTCTCTGTGGTAACAACACCACTCCATACCATACATTACCATACCATACTGCACCACACCGTACATTATCATACCGTACCGCACCACACCGTACCGTACCATACCATACCATACTATAACACACCACACCACACCATACCATACTAAACCCCACTGTACCGTACCGTACTGCACCACACTATCTTAAATTTCTTAAGCACTTAAAGCACCTCGGTTGACAAAATGCTGTACAGTATGCAGTATGGAAAAACAAGGACGTTGTCTCTAAGGTAAATTCTTTACAATCAGGTGTAGTTCATTAGCAGTTTATTAACAGCCCCTCTCGAAAATAAACAGATAGCAGTCCATTGAGTACTGCTGACAAAATAGGGATTTTTTTTCTGTTTAGAACATACGATGTAAGGATGTTTGTCACTCATGGTTCGATCAATACGAAACGTCTTGTGGATCTGGACCATAGTTGCTAATGTCAAGTTTCCAAAACATCAATATTTGTTTGGCTGAACAAATCTTTTCATAATGCCTAAGTAGACCTGTAGCCACTGTTACTTAGGGACCATGACAGTCTAAATGAGTTAGTCATCAGTGACCCATGGTGGCCTTTTTTTCCACAAGTTAATGTCAATGGTTGTTTAGCTGTGGCCCATATGTCTGGAGAACAATGAGCCAATTTGAGGCCGTGAACAGGGAACAGGACGTGTGCCGTCCATCTGGCACCGACATTTCTTTCCCCGATGTGTTTTAGAAATTACACAGACTATAATTACATTCTGGAAGCGGTTTAATTATATATGAACAGAAGGCAACAGAATGCCTGCCCCATGCTGGTGCAACCAAACGCCACAAAGGTCTGCTTTGTCACCTTAAATTCTCAGAAAGGCAAAAGCACCGACTGCGCCACTGTGTATTTTAGCAAACTTTAGAAACCTTAAAGTTGAATTTGCTGCAAAAAAAAAAGTTTTAATGACAACAAAACTAAACATGATATAGATAGATAATAAATCAAAGTATTTATTTATTTATATTTATTTTAAAATTTCTGTTAATAAAGATCAACATTTAGTTATTAATTAATTAATTAAGTAATTAATTATTATTTATTTATTTAGTAATTTAGGGTTCACCTTGTCCTGGAATTCAATAGTAACATTTAATTTAGCTTTTTAGAAAACATTTTGACTATTTCTGGGTAAAGGTTTGGATTTAAAAAAAAACAACCAAACAAAACTCTGTTGTGGTTATTTAATGACCAGTCCTTTATGAATTAAAAGAAATGTCCAATCCATGAATGCTAAAAGTTAATTGCTAAAAACAATGCTAAATGCTAAAAACAATCGTCAAATAATCATTTAGTCCACAAAAAATGGACATGTCAACAAAAAAAAAGGAATTCCTTTTTCTTAATAAAAAAGATTAGTGATAACAAGAACAATGGCTACAATTTTGTTAGATAGGGCAAGGGGTAAGGGCAAATCCAGGGCAACCTGGGGTTAGCTTATCTTTTGCTCAAATCTATGACACAAAAAGTAGTCTTTTTAATAGTTTTTGAAAAACCAGCATTTAGGAATAAGAAGCACAAAAGATCTGGGAAAATAAACTACATGCCCAACTTTTAACTTGGGTGTAATTGAATGATTTGGACTGCGGTTTGCAGCTTCATGGCTATGTCCATTTCTTATATACGGTCTGTAAGGTTAATAGCTCTAAAAGAAGGTGGCTGCTCTTGATGCAGACAGTTTGAAGAAAAATGTATGTGAAAAAAACAAACAAAAAAAAACAACTAAACACTGAGAGACTCCCCTCATTTTGCAGTGACTCCTCATGATGGAACTGACTCCTGGGTCTGATCAGACTGATCAGCTGTGAGACATTGACTGGCCCGAGGTCAATGAAGGAGGAACATCGTGTATTGGTTCCTCCTTAATGAGATTAGTAGCCATGTCACGATAACTTAGTGTTTTTGTGAGGGAGCGTGTGCTCCATGAATCTGACTGACTGCTCTGAGCTCACAGGAGCCAGCCAGGATTAATAAGACGCGACCGGCTGCTAGATTTATAACAGCCGACACCACTCGTCGCTGTGTTGGAGGTGGAAAGGTCGAGGCTTTTTTTAATGTCAAGCTGAGATGCATGCAAGTCTTACAACCTCTCCCCGGTATGCTGTCTTATTGCCTGTAATCTAAAGAAGTTGGTTGTCTGGAAATTCCAGCGTCTTCAGTCCCTGAAGGCGAAAAATGCTGTAGAACATTTTTATTTCCTGTTGCTTTTACGCATCCTTTATTCTCACCAGGTGCTTGTATATGTCTGTAATGGAGAGACCTGTGCGGTCATCAAGTCTGTGTGAGATGATGGAACTCAGAATGTTGAGTTCACCTGTGGGTCAGACATTAGCAGGGGTTCTGGAGCTCAGTAGGAGGAAGAGAATTTTATCTATGCAAATGATTTTGTTCGTAGGCACGCTGGAGTGCTTTTTTTTGAGAATTTTATCTATGCAAATGATTTTGCTGGAGTGCTTTTTTTAAAATAAATCACGAATAATTAGCAAACTCAGAAGTCATATTGCTTTTCTAGTGGTTTCTTAAATGTTGGGTCATGACCTAAATATTGGGTTAATAAAATAAGCAGGTTGGATCTGGACCCTAAATAATACCCTAAGTGACTTGTTTGAAATATAAGACTTCTATCAAAGAAGCACTAATTTAATCTTCTTTACTTCTCAAGTGTGGCTACAGTTTGCGTAGCGATTTTGAGAAACCTAACCTGGGATTGTGGATGGAAGGTGGTATTCCTACCACTGTGTCAACCTAGCCCGTATATACTGTGTATATACAGTATATACTGCATATCTCTCTTGGCTGATTGTGTTCATTGTTCAGTTCTAGTATCCCATGCACTTAGAACACACTCGCCTTCTATGGAACACATGCTAATCAAATGCTAACCCACACTTTATATAGAGTTAAAATAGAACCTGTGTTGCAGCTATTTTTTGTAACTGAAATGTGGCTTCAGTGTCACTGTACTGCAGAGGTTCCCAAGTCACCCTCGGTTGTCATGCTAGTAGTCATGCTAGCAGTGCTTGAGAATCCCTAATGTTTTGCATTGCAGTTCTCCCTTGGTTATTTTTTAGACGCCCCAGCCTGATAACCACGGGTCCAATCCCAGTGATTCTTGAATAACTAGAACATAGCTTGACCAGTGATGCCTCTACTGCCCTAGGAAATATTTGGAGTACATTATTATATGCACAGCTACTGTATGTCCATTATTGTATGTGGCGACATATGCAGGATGCCCCCCACTTGTCAGGTCTGGTATTTGTGTTAAGGTACTGTCTTTAAACCATTTTCTAAAATCAGCAAAATTACTTTTTTAAGCCAATATACTTTTGTTGCTAAAAACAAAACTGGATTTGGACTAAAAATCCTAAGCAAACTGCTGAGGTAGAGGTCTGACTTTTGAAGGAACAGTGCTTTAAACTGTCTGGGCAGAAAAGATGACATTAAATTTCATTCTAAGTAGTAATAAACATCTTTAAAAGTTCTTGATTTGACATGGGAGACTCTCTACACTGTGTATTTTCTGTAATTTGACAAGATTGCCCTGAATGAATGAACCAAAATGTTGCATTATTACCATAGAGGAAAAAAAGCAAAATTGAAGCGTTTTGCACAAAGCAGTTTTTTTCCCTGTGCAATCAATTTCTGTAAACATATTCTATTAGGTTTACATTAGCATTCGCAAATTTGTCTTGATGTTTTTATTACTTTTCATATAACAAGGACATTTCTGCTCATTGCTTTTTCAATGTTGCTTGATCCTGCAGTCCTTTGATAGATGCAGTGCACAGAGAATGAATATTAAAAAAAAGCTGCTGTTTTTAGTCTACTCACCATCCGACCACCTCATGGCATCATCCAGGTTTGGGGGCAGCCCCTTCCACAGCGTGCTGTCTTTAGGGTACCCCTGGTCCATGTGTCTCAGATGGTCGTCGTAGCGCCAGTACTGGTTGTCCTTGAAGAAGTAAGTTTTGTCGTTGTGTAACCAAACAAAAGCTGCGTCCACTCCCTCCGAGGGTAAACCAAAGTCAGTGATTTGACGAGGGTAACCCTCCTCCACGATGTTGTCTTTAAAGACCCAGTACTTCAGACCTGGGGAAGGGGGATTCAGAAATAAAATGGGGAGAAATTATAACTTTATGCATTGTAAGAATGAAAAATATCAAAAAATATACACGCCCATGATGATATTCACCTTTGAAAAACACTATTTTGTGGTCTCCTGGTCGCTCGTACACAGCGTCGACACTGTCCAGATTGGGAGGAAGGCCTCTCCAGAATCGATGGATCTGAGCCGGACGGAGAGACACTAAATGCTTCTCTCGAGTCAACCTCCAAAAATACTTCCCTGGGATGAAAAAGAAAATATTTACAGCTTGGGATATCTGTCATGTCCCCTGGGAAAGGTGACAAGTCTAATTTCATGGACCTCCAAAGGTCATAACCAATGACCTTGATGACCAAGTGTGATGACGTACAGTATATTGTATAAATATAAACAGCCTCTTTCCATGGGTCACCATTTGAAGACCATTTGAAAACACTTTACGCATTAAACTCCCTCTGATTTTTGGTGTAGATATTATAGGTTCCTAAAAGTCTGATTTATTCATAACTAAACAACACTTTCATATCTCTAATTTAACGTCACTGCCCTGAGCAGAATGGGTGTTAATAGTAGGTCCGACCCAGGCCTCAGTCTGGTCTTCATCAAACTGAAATACCTTTGAAAAAGAAAGCCTCCCCACGTATTTGTGCCACAGCGTCAAAGTGACTGGTGCATCTGTCTGGGGCGTCCTGAGCCAACCTTACAGAGAGAGAAACAAAATACAAAAACAACAACTAATATAATTACATTTACTCACCAAGAGTCAGAAAATGCCAATGCATGCGCTCCCTCTGATTACATAGACTGCACATGAGGCGGGTCACCACCAGGATGACACAGTTAGCTGCCCCAGTGCATTTATCTCCCGGCCTAATAAAGTGATTTAAAATGGGGACGTGGTCAGCCTGCAGATGATGAAGCCATTAGCACTACAGGACGGCCACTGTGAGTGGGAGGCCGTCGGCCCTCCTGTTATCAACAAAGGTCTCCATTCAGATCTCCATTAACACAACACTGCTGCTGAGTGAGCAATTTGTGACCTTTGTCGGCCAGAGTCAGGCTAATCCATGTACGACGCCCCTGACAGAGGTGGTGAAAAATGAGCGAGGGTGGTGAAAAGTTACCAGGGTAAGTGGGATTTAATTTAAAAGCACTGCAGAGAGTGTACAGGTTCAGCTGAGTGCCGAGAGTACGGAGGTCAGCCAGAGCCAGCTGACATTTTCACTTTAATTTGAAGCACATTTTGATTTATTCCCACTTACAATAGCTTCCATTTGCCTTAATGCAGATAATTCTTGAGAAAATTCTGATCATTGAAACTTCTGAGGTCAGGTCCAAGTAGTGGAGAAGTAGAAGTATTTGTTTTATTAAAACGCAAAGCAATGTATTGTGAACTACTAGTCTGAATATGACCAAAATAATCTGAAGTTGGATAAACGCTTGAATAATCGTATATAAAATAATTAAGAAAGGAACTTAACCATAAGTGGAAAAAATGCTAAAGGCTAGCCTTTATACTATAACTATATGAATGATATTTACAAGATCAGAAGGATGAAAAAATACAGCAAAGAAGGAGCCAAATCAAAAAAACAAATGTAGTCCAAGTTACATTAAAAAAACAAAAAAATTAAATTGACTCCATTTAACTCTGTAGTTAAACTGCTAACAATTGCACCCCCTACAGTTGGGGTGTGAGCACAATGTAAATGCTGATGTTAATTGTCATCAAAAAATCCTTAAACTATACAAAAATGAATACAATTGGGACGTTCTGGTCATTTCGTGGGGACTTTCTTCATCTTTGCAACAATGTTTTGCAGCAACATAACCCTGTCCATTTCTTATGTCTCCTCCATGGTCTGGACACAGATGAGGCAGAAATGAACTCCTCACATGAACTAATGATGTGAAACTGCAGTTTACACACTTGTGTGTCCAGGGCCGTCTTCTTAATCCACTCTAGTTTATGTTCTGTGACGCCTGAATGACACGTTACACCGCTCTCCATTCAGGGACCGCGGCTGTTCCAGATGTTCTGGTGCAGGGTGAGATGTCTTCGCAAATGGTGAACATGCTGTAATGCAATTTCCTGCTAATATTCGTCGTCGTCAGTAGATGGGTTTAATCCCCCCTCATCATTTCTGCTGGTCTATCCCAGTGCCCATTTTTACAGAGTCCAGTTTCTAATGGTCCACAGAGGGTGGAGGTTTTCAGCCTCTACAGATCTTCTCATCACACTGGTGCTCTCGGACCATGTGTGATGGTTATGAAGAAGACATTATCATCTCAGATGTCCACCTGAGGCTGATTGATACCTTCCTATCCAGATGCTCGTGAAACTTTCAGTTCCAGTGACCGGAGGATATGGAAAGAGGCAGTTATTGTGTCCATCCTTCCGCAGTGAGCAGCAGTAGCAGCAGTAGCAGCAGCAACAGCAGCAGCACTGGTGCTCACTGCAGCTCCTGAGGCTAACAGCTCTTAAATCACATTTATTAGATATTTTATATCCCTTTTTTTTTCTTCTTCCAGTGCAGCGTTCCCTCACTGCAGGAGTTTGTGGCACAGAGGTGACATAACATTTCAATATTAACACTCATGTATCCTCTTCTACATGTAGTACTAAAAGTAAATATTTCAAGTTTTTTCCTTCTCCTCCATCAATTCCACTCTTGTTCCTTCTTTCCTTCCACCAGTCTTTCTTCTTTTCTCTTCTTTACATTTTTATCTCTTCCTTCTTCCTTCCCTGCCTCAAATTTATTAAAAGGACAAGATCTAGTCTAATCTATTCTATCCATGCATGTGTGCGAGAGCCTGTGTGAGGAGATGATCAAACATCACTGAGGAAGGGATTGATAGGAATAATCACCAACACTTGTACTTACAAGAAGGTTGATCTGTTTTCAGGCAGATCCAGCAGGACGGGGGGCTCGTCTGTCTGTGAGGGGTCGACTGGTCGATGAGTGTGTGACACGGAATCTCTCACTCCTGAGGAAGGAGTTTAAATCAGCACTGAAAAGTTCATTTACTCCTTCTTTCTCTTTTCATCTATCTGAGTTAAGGCTGCATAATTAATCAATTTTTAATCATAATCACAATTATGGCTGCAACAATTAAAGGAAGATGATTGTTGTTATTTTAATATTTAGAAAAGGGGCTCAGCTGCGTATAGAATCAAGCACTTTCTCAACCAATAGTCAGCCAACCACCAGGGAGCGAGCAAAAACTGCCTTGGAAGAGAGCGGCACCTGGCAGCCTCAAATTGTTTAGTCACGAATGAGAGTGAGCAGAAGGTGAGTAGGAATAGGCAAGGAAGCAATGTGTAGTTTTGGGAGTTTTTTTAAAAAAATATTATTCAGATGGCATGATGGTGACAATAGATGTTCCTGTTCCTTCTTACAAAAGGTAAATAGCATATTTATGTATTTAAGGCTAATCCTTTTGTCTTGGGTGGATTTAATTTTATTATTTATGATTTATTTATATTTAAGGTTTAATCTTAAACTTAACCGTTGCCTTTTACATTTTGGTCACACACAGTCTCAGAATCAGAATAATAATAATAAACCTGATGATCATTTTAGTCATAATTATGCAGCCCTAATCTGAGTCTTACTCCAAAACTCCAAAGACAAAAACCTGGGCTTTTCTATTTTCTCCTTGTTAGAATTAAACATGCCATTAATCACAGATTCTGCTGATTTGGGTTTTTCAGCTCAGCCACAGGAGAAAATGATTATAAATCTCATTTGGTCCACAGAACCACCCCTCTGTTAAATGGCTCTGCAGAAAACAAGGTCTGGCCCAAACCTGGAATTAACACCACGTCGACCTAATATTGGAATGAATAGGAGAAAATGTACAGTGTTCATTTAAGCAGAACCTAAAGCTCCTCTGTAGCGCTCATAAAATATCATTTGACATTGTTTGGTTTAAATCTGACCAAATGTTGCAAAGAAGTTACAAACATTTACAAATAGTGGATGTAATGGAGACATTAAACATTGGAAAATATTGCCTCCAACAGAGAGCAAGACAATATACTTTACATTTACAGAAAGAAGACAGCTGAAAGTTAGCTAGAAAGATTAGCTAGGATATTAGTCAAAAGTACCTTAACCCGAAATATGCCTAATCCTCAGCCTAACCCTCACTATAAATAGATCCTATCTTTAATTCTTGTAACCTAAAAATACCCTCTCCTCTAGTGGGCACCTGAAAATGTCCTCAAAATGACAAAATGTCTCCACAAAACTAGTATTTTTCCAAACTGTCCCCATGAGTATAGCTATACCAGGATCAAATCCCCACACTTGCACACATTCAGACACATTCTCACAGCTACAAAGTGACGTCCTGTCGTACCGTACAGCTGCCAGACTCGGACCTTGTCTTCATAGGGCAGGTCGTATTTCAGAGGGTCTCCTACAGGACCCTGGTAATACGGTCTCATAATGGACTCCATGGCTGAGGTGTGGACCAAGCCGATGGCGTGGCCAAACTCGTGGACCGCAACTGCAAACAGGTCCATCCCATGGGAGTCTGCGGAAGAAAAAAAAAGTCAGTAGATAAGAATTGATTACTTGTAATTTATTACAAAATTAAATTAGCATTAATGCACTGCTCAAAACAACTCAGCTTTATATGCTTTGTTTTTAACAAGTTAAAAGATATTTTACCAGATTAGATATTTTAGATTTAGATATTTTTAAGTTAAAAAAGCATAAAAATACATGATTTTTTTAGTAGCCTAGTAGTTACACTAGAGGTCCTCAACCAACATTCAAATTCCGTTCTTTTGGTGCGACGTATCTGGATTTACCCCGTAAGTCAGAACTCCCATATTGTGCATATATCTTCCACATATTGCAATGGAGCTTATCTACTCCATTCACAAACTAGTTCTTGTGCAAAATGAGTTTTAACGCCGTATGACAGAATAATGGAATAAATTAACGTAATAGATTGTTGGAAAATGGCGTCATAACTATGAAACGCCGTAGGCAGAGGACATCGTACACCGAGGACCCTGTGTAGTGATTAACATCAGTCACACAGGAGCAGGGGGCTGGGATTTAAACCTCTTATTACAGGCTATCGGCTGACCTTGGCCTTCTCCATTTTCCAACAATTAAAAATAGATTTTAACATATAAGAAAACAGATCTGCTCATTACACATCACATCACTGTTTTTTTTATCCACGGTCACAGCCCAGTGCTTTCAGATGAACCCACTGAGTGAAAGTGGATTATTGTCATTGTCATTGTGACACAGCACACCACTGCACACAGTGAAATGTCACCTCTGCCTTTTAACCCATCACCTTGGTCAGCAGGGGGCAGCTCAGGCTGTCAGATCCAGCAGGACGGGGGGCTCGTCTGTCTGTGAGGGGTCGACTGGTCGATGAGTGTGTGACACGGAATCTCTCACTCCTGAGGAAGGAGTTTAAATCAGCACTGAAAAGTTCATTTACTCCTTCTTTCTCTTTTCATCTATCTGAGTTAAGGCTGCATAATTAATCAATTTTTAATCATAATCACAATTATGGCTGCAACAATTAAAGGAAGATGATTGTTGTTATTTTAATATTTAGAAAAGGGGCTCAGCTGCGTATAGAATCAAGCACTTTCTCAACCAATAGTCAGCCAACCACCAGGGAGCGAGCAAAAACTGCCTTGGAAGAGAGCGGCACCTGGCAGCCTCAAATTGTTTAGTCACGAATGAGAGTGAGCAGAAGGTGAGTAGGAATAGGCAAGGAAGCAATGTGTAGTTTTGGGAGTTTTTTTAAAAAAATATTATTCAGATGGCATGATGGTGACAATAGATGTTCCTGTTCCTTCTTACAAAAGGTAAATAGCATATTTATGTATTTAAGGCTAATCCTTTTGTCTTGGGTGGATTTAATTTTATTATTTATGATTTATTTATATTTAAGGTTTAATCTTAAACTTAACCGTTGCCTTTTACATTTTGGTCACACACAGTCTCAGAATCAGAATAATAATAATAAACCTGATGATCATTTTAGTCATAATTATGCAGCCCTAATCTGAGTCTTACTCCAAAACTCCAAAGACAAAAACCTGGGCTTTTCTATTTTCTCCTTGTTAGAATTAAACATGCCATTAATCACAGATTCTGCTGATTTGGGTTTTTCAGCTCAGCCACAGGAGAAAATGATTATAAATCTCATTTGGTCCACAGAACCACCCCTCTGTTAAATGGCTCTGCAGAAAACAAGGTCTGGCCCAAACCTGGAATTAACACCACGTCGACCTAATATTGGAATGAATAGGAGAAAATGTACAGTGTTCATTTAAGCAGAACCTAAAGCTCCTCTGTAGCGCTCATAAAATATCATTTGACATTGTTTGGTTTAAATCTGACCAAATGTTGCAAAGAAGTTACAAACATTTACAAATAGTGGATGTAATGGAGACATTAAACATTGGAAAATATTGCCTCCAACAGAGAGCAAGACAATATACTTTACATTTACAGAAAGAAGACAGCTGAAAGTTAGCTAGAAAGATTAGCTAGGATATTAGTCAAAAGTACCTTAACCCGAAATATGCCTAATCCTCAGCCTAACCCTCACTATAAATAGATCCTATCTTTAATTCTTGTAACCTAAAAATACCCTCTCCTCTAGTGGGCACCTGAAAATGTCCTCAAAATGACAAAATGTCTCCACAAAACTAGTATTTTTCCAAACTGTCCCCATGAGTATAGCTATACCAGGATCAAATCCCCACACTTGCACACATTCAGACACATTCTCACAGCTACAAAGTGACGTCCTGTCGTACCGTACAGCTGCCAGACTCGGACCTTGTCTTCATAGGGCAGGTCGTATTTCAGAGGGTCTCCTACAGGACCCTGGTAATACGGTCTCATAATGGACTCCATGGCTGAGGTGTGGACCAAGCCGATGGCGTGGCCAAACTCGTGGACCGCAACTGCAAACAGGTCCATCCCATGGGAGTCTGCGGAAGAAAAAAAAAGTCAGTAGATAAGAATTGATTACTTGTAATTTATTACAAAATTAAATTAGCATTAATGCACTGCTCAAAACAACTCAGCTTTATATGCTTTGTTTTTAACAAGTTAAAAGATATTTTACCAGATTAGATATTTTAGATTTAGATATTTTTAAGTTAAAAAAGCATAAAAATACATGATTTTTTTAGTAGCCTAGTAGTTACACTAGAGGTCCTCAACCAACATTCAAATTCCGTTCTTTTGGTGCGACGTATCTGGATTTACCCCGTAAGTCAGAACTCCCATATTGTGCATATATCTTCCACATATTGCAATGGAGCTTATCTACTCCATTCACAAACTAGTTCTTGTGCAAAATGAGTTTTAACGCCGTATGACAGAATAATGGAATAAATTAACGTAATAGATTGTTGGAAAATGGCGTCATAACTATGAAACGCCGTAGGCAGAGGACATCGTACACCGAGGACCCTGTGTAGTGATTAACATCAGTCACACAGGAGCAGGGGGCTGGGATTTAAACCTCTTATTACAGGCTATCGGCTGACCTTGGCCTTCTCCATTTTCCAACAATTAAAAATAGATTTTAACATATAAGAAAACAGATCTGCTCATTACACATCACATCACTGTTTTTTTTATCCACGGTCACAGCCCAGTGCTTTCAGATGAACCCACTGAGTGAAAGTGGATTATTGTCATTGTCATTGTGACACAGCACACCACTGCACACAGTGAAATGTCACCTCTGCCTTTTAACCCATCACCTTGGTCAGCAGGGGGCAGCTCAGGCTGTCGGGGGGAGCAGTGTGTGGGGACGGTGGCATGCTTAGAGCATCTCAGTGGATTCCAACCTACAACTTTGCGGACACAAGTCCACTTCCTTCCACTGCACCTATAACAATTAAACTTTAATATTGTGCTACGTCTGGATTTGAACCCCCGCTCACAGCCTCCCCCAGTCTGTGTCACTCTCCCTGAGCCAAACGGCCACAGCTAAGCCTGAAGTCGAACCAAACAAAGCACTGATTCCATGTTTTTTTTCCTGTTATGATTGAACCGCGTTTGTTCAGAATCCTGACTAACAAGTGTGTGCTGCGCTCAGATAACTGTGGTAATTCTGCCTGAGACTCTCAGCTGCCAATCAAAACCTTCAAACATCTGAGGAGGCTTCAGGCCATTAAAGCTTGTTTCCTCCATGTTCCACCAAAATAAAGACAAAGAGAAAAAAAATCTGGCTTTGTGAAGCCAAACAAGAATCCAGGGATTGGAGATTTAGGTTTTCCACAGTCTGGAGCCAAGCTGGTTTAGAGTTCCTTGGTGACCGAGAACCAGGACCGCCGTCTGTCAACATCTCTGTGTTGTCCTTTAAAGAAAGACAAAAGACAACTGGAGATGTCCCAGTGCAGACAGGAGCTAAAGAGCAGCTCTAATCTGCAGGAGCAGACGTTGCAGAGAAAAAGAAGATGGAGTTGGAAGGTGAGACAACAGGGATTTGGACCAAAGCTGAGATCATTGTCCTCGTATTTAGACTCCATCTGAGCTCGACAGGAATTCAACAGCGGAGGTCTGAAGGCAGAGTCAGAGCTGAGTGATTCAGGCTGACGGGTGAGACTCAGCCAGACATCCATAGAAAAGAGATGGTGAGGAGAAAGGAGGTGAAAAACAGATTAAAGCTAAATACTATCAATGCCCTGAAGAACGTTCAAGTCCAACCTGTTCCTTTTCTCACACTTTTTACAGCCATTTGGAACTACCTCACAGATTAGTTTAACATCAGCTAACCTTTGGTTGTTCATTTGGCTACCTTTGAGCTATTTAGGGTTAACTTTTACTTACATTTTATAATATGCAGTTACTAGTTACCAGTTACTATTGTGGCTTCAAACATAGCTCAGGAATGGTTTGGTTAGCTTAACTGTCTTTGCTAACTGTTATATTTAAACATTATTTACTCGTATTTAAACTCACTTATTTTTCTGGCTAACTACAAGCTTTTCATGGGCAGGTCACTGTCTATTTGAGCTACTCTTTGTTAATTTACATCTATTTTTTGGCTTAATTTATAGCGCATTGCAGGTTAATTAGATTTTCTTTTTAAATACAAGCTCCTGTGCAGTTACTTTCTTTTTATTTCTTCAGTAATTTTGTCTTTTTTTCCCACCAAAACACAATCAGTGTTTGTTCTTTGGAGTAACTTATTATTTGTGTTTTTTAGATTTTGAGACCATTTTAAGTATGGACAGTATGTTTTCATTATCTTCAGGCCTTTTTTTTGCTGTATTTTTCAGGTAACTTCTAGCTGTACCTAAGCTAAATGTTTGTCTCTTCAATTTCAAGCAACTCATGTTTCCTTGAGGGGACTTCTCAAGGACCACTTAAGGTGTGATAATGGCCAAGGGAAAAATTGCCAAACCTTAAATGTAATGTAATATTAGCTGTTAAAGCGGACTGTGAGTTGCAGCCATGTAATTACATTTCCCTACTGTGGGAGGATTAAGGGAGTCAGTTATATTATTATCATCATTATATTTATTCTCTTCTGAGTGTTGTTCAGGACACAAAAAAAACCCCACTCCTCACATTCACGCCTATCAGTTAGCAGACAGATAGCCGATAGCCTCAGCTCCATGTCTGAAAAACCACAAAGCAAAAGCAAAAGACATACAGCCCTGCTCCAAGTAACCCCTGAGAGATAATTATGTAAAATATTACAGCTAGCTGACTACAGCAATATAAAAAAGTAGAGAAGTATAGAGTAGTCTCTGAATGTATACAGGACAAAGTAAAGATGGAGTACCAAACTAAAATACTCCAGTACATTAAAACCTCACTGCTTTGACGAGATGACTTTCGACCACCTGCTGGCTCGGACAGATCGCTAAAACTGCACAAAACGGTTATGCACACAGCTCGGCAAACCTCATCACAGCATCAGTGGGTCCAAATCACTCCTGTATCGATCTGCCGTTGCAGCGACTGTTAGCTGACATGGCAGATTAGTGCTGCTCCGAGCTCCTGTAGACATATTCCTTTCAGCCTCGCGCTGCCATGAATCAAAAGAGACACTGTGTGCTGTCAGGTGGAAGTACCTCGGAATGTTCCTGCTTCTCCCCCTGATTCCTCTGCCTTCTATCCTTCATTTTTCAGCTAAAGGTTTTAGGATTGTAAAAACCCTACGGCATAATTAAACAACCAGCAGAAATCTGCCCCATGATCTTCAACTGATTCCCGTCTGTCTTTAAGGAAACACTTAAATAGAATAAATAAGCATCTTCTCCACTTCAATCGCTACAATTTTATTTCCTGTTGCGCCACATATCCATAATCATGTTATATTGATCGCAGTGAGGCATTAAAAATTAATTACACACTCTGTATAGCAAATAAAAGTCAGACGCAGCAAGGTTCCACATAAAAACACAGTCAGCGTTCTAATTTTTGGGGGATTTGGAAACCTAACGCAGAAAGGTTCAGACGATCTTGGGGAGCTTCTTTTTTTTTTGTTTGACAGTGACTTCTTTCTTTTTTTAAAAAAAAAATCTCCTGCTAATGCTTTGTAGAGTAGACTAGAGTGGCTTTTCACACGACTCAGAAATCCTGTGACACACTTCCTGAAATATATCAGCAAACGAATTTTCACTGATCAGGGTTGTCCAACTTTTTCTCAGTGAAAGTCAGATCTGATCATTTGAAACTTCCTGAGGGCGAATGCTACCTCCCACTCAGGTTTTCTTTTAAATGTGCACAGAAAAGTTATTCAATTAAAGCGTCTAGTTTTAGGCAGAAAGAACCCAGACCAAACCGAAACAAAAAATGAAGAAGAAATGAGAAATGGTTAAAAGTGGCTCTAAATAATAAATAATAAAATGTGTAGTTAACTAGTACTAAAAATTAGGCAAAAAGCACAATTGTTTAGAAAGTAAGTCAGTAACTCATATGACCTAAACTGACAAATGATGCTTAAAAACTTAAATATCACTTGAAATAAGGTGAATTGGAACAAAAACAACCTCATAAATAAAAAAGTATGAGCTGAAGGATAAAGAAAATGGAGGCTAAAACTAGAAGATTGGCTAAAGCTAAGTTTGAAGGTAAAGGTTAGCTGACTAGAAACACAATTGAGCTAGTTGACAGGTCAACCCAGATGAAATGTTAGGTAAAGGCTAGCCAAATACAGTGAAAGATGAGCAGGTTCACAATGCAAGTAAAGCCACAAATAGCTTCTGGTAGCTTGAAAAAACAGTTAAAACCAGGGAGGAAAACAAAAAGTTTGCACACACTTAGCAAAAAATAGCAGAGCTTCTCATTCTTTTAAAGTTTTACTAACTAACTAACTAGTTAGCTAGAAAGTAAATAACGATCAAATACAGCTTTAAATAATAATAACGGAAAGCTAACCTTGTTGTAATTGTCATTATAATCTTCTGAAAGTCATCCCAAATGGTTTAATGTTATCTAGGAAATAGCAAAAAGAAATCAGAAAAAATGTATCATGTTCTCAATTGCAAAAATACCCGATGTCGAAACCATTTCAGTTACTGTTTACTTTAGCTTTATCTGACAGTTGTGGGCTGGTGGTTAAGGGAGCTGACTTGTGTCCGTTAGGTTGCAGGTTTGAATCCACCAGCCACCAAGCTACCACTGAGCATGGCACCATCCCCACACACTGCTCCCCAGATGCTTAGCCTGAGCTTCCCCCTGCTGACTAAGGTGATGGGTTAAAGGCAGAGGTCACAGTGGTGTGCTGTGCATCTGTGACAATAAATCACTTTCCTTCTTTTTCCTATATATACTGTCCATACATTTTTGCAGCCTTGTGCTCTGTGTTCATCATTCACCTGGAGATCTGAAGGTCCACGCCTCGTCGTCATCGAAGTGCGTATCCCCGGCCGTAAACCTCTCTCCGGGGAAAAAGGCGTGTGCCACGGTGCCCCCTGGTCCATCAAAGGGGTATCCATCGTTGTGGTCAGCTTTGGTGAAGTCTATCTGAATGTCTGCGTCACTGCCGGCCACTTCGTGGAAGTTCAAAGGTGCGATGTCACTCCAGACCTTCAGGGCGTAGTACATGAGGGCTCGCACCGTGTCCCTGCCCAATATGGCTGAATCTTTAGGGAAGGTCCTCACTCTGGGAAAAGAAATGAAAAGAATGAACATGTTTAGAAAATTCATGTCTCAATTGTAAACGCCTTCTGGATCTTAGGGAGTCTTGACAAAACCAACAAAAACAATAGCATAATTTACAATAATAAAATTATTTTCTATTTCGGAGGAGTTGAAGTTCATCGTTTTTTTTTTTTTCCGTTTCAGTTTTAGCCAAAGAATTGACTCACACTCCCTGAGACTTTGCACTAAAAATATAAAAATCTCTTTTTTTATTTAGAGAGAATAAGAAAGGAAAAGTCAAACACCGTTGGGGAGTGTGTTTAATAATGAAGGGGATACAAGTAGTCAGGAAGCTGAAGTATGCTTAAAGTGAAGTACTTTTACCTTGAAAATGACAGTGTGTAAAAGTGAATATTTGAGTTAATAAGCTTTTTTTTGGAACTTGAGTGGTAAAAATGATAAATCACTTACACACACCTGAGTTTGTTAAAATGATGACCCTGGTGCTAGTCAACAACACTAGGATAAAGCTGCTGTTGTTACCTAAAGTCTCAAAAAAATATCAGGAATCTCTACATTTACTTAATCAGGCAATTGTTTAAAAATATTAAATATCATTGATTGTACCATTTTAATATACTTCATATTTGTTAGTGAATACATTGTGGAGGTGAGAGTTTATATTAACTACATGGACACTAGGTTTAGAATTTGATGTCCTCCTTTTCAGATCAATTAATCTGACAAAAAAGTTAAAGCCGAGTTGACAAGTAATTGGATTGGGTCAAATTGAC
>NC_024320.1:7102766-7145240 GCF_000523025.1 Cynoglossus semilaevis
GAGTAGGGACATTGAGAAGTAGAAGGTCCTTTGCCAAGTTACGTTTGACCTCATGGCATCATCCCCACGACCTGCTGATGTTTTTATTTAGAGACAGAAAAAATATCAAAGTGCTTCACCACAAGTCGCAGCCTCTGCCACCAGCTACAAGCTACATTTCAGGGCCTTTCATCCCCACATGAGCCGCAGTGGCAGCTGTTTGAGCGACTCAGTGTGTACGTGAGGGTGACCGGACCTTTAGTGTCAAACTTGAACACCTGCCAGTGGAGCTCACGCCAAAGAGATCTCTTTAATCTTTACTTGTCCAGCTTTGACCTCTCTTCATTTCTTCGTCCTGTTTGTCATCATCCATCAGTGTTTGCTATAAAACTACACGCAACTTCAGTAATCTGCAGAAGCTGAGCACAGAGAATAATCATGCTGTTTAATTTATCGTGTTAAGCACAGATTTAACGACTCGGGGGAGGTCAAGGACAAAAATGAGAGGGGACAGCCAAGAAAGCTTTCAGGCTCTGATGAGAAGTTGTTTCTTGGAGGAACTAGAACTAGGCAACAGGGGACCTGGTTCAGCATCTGGCATCGTCATCGTGATGTCAAGTTGATCTTTCTGTAGTCCAATGGAGCTTGATCTGGGATGGATTTGTGGACGAGGAGCAGCCAAGAACATGCGTCAAAGACCTGTCACCGTGTTGGAAAGGGCAAATGCCAAGACGAAAAAGAAAGAAGAAATATAGACCCATGGCAGAATAAATCTGAAGAGGATCACCTGGGAGGTCCTTAAAAAAGCCTGCAAGACTTTTCAAAAACATAACTTCAGGGACAAATATGGCAGGTTTTAGCCTAAAGTGTTGTCATTCGAGGAACTGGGTTCTTTTAGTAGGAAACTGGACAATTGTGGTTGAACTGATTTAGCCTACTTGTCTCCAGTGGAATGCAGCCCAGACCTCATTAAGATGAATTCGACAGACAGATAGACCACAGTTTCAGTTTCCTCTTTATGAACAATAGAAAAATAAAGCAGAAAATAAACTGTTGAGTTCCTCTTACAAGGAGGAAAGTACTGACAAAGAACTGAAGAACTGTAGAAGCCTCTGGGAGCAGAGGTGCCACTTCTCCAAGAGTCCAAGCCAATCCAGTCGAGTACTTTGAAACGTGTCAGGAGAGAAATTACCTGGAAGACTGGGAATCTACTCAGAGCCTCAGACAAATTGTTCTTTTGAGGTGGGTTTTTTTTTTTTTTTTTGACCAATTGAATTCCTCCATCTTTTCAGACACAGACTTGTAGGTGGCAATGTGCTAAAACAATAATAACTTAACAATATCCAATTTTTATGAAGACATAAGACCCTTTAAAGACCCACATTATATAAAGGACTAAAGCATTTAGAAAAATGGACAATAGTAGCGGTTTACGAAATAAGAAATAGACACATATACATATATAAATCCATGTAAACACACATATATACATATACACATAGGGTTGGGTATTGATAAAACATTTAGATACCTGTACTTAAAAAGTATTAATGATACTTTTTTTTCGATAACAATTCTATAATACCAATTCTAACAAAAAGAAAATGACACACAATACAGTAAAAATCTCGAGCTCTGCTTTTCAGCTTTGGTATATTTTTCGACTAAAAAAAAACGACAAGCCCACTCCTGGCTGATGGTGTCTCCAACAGCAGAAACTGTGCTTCACAATTTTAAATGAGTCTTAAGTTAAACTTAAAATATTCTCCTAAAAACACTTAACAGGAGGTAAAATGGAGGTGTATACAGTCAAAGGGTGTGACTCCCGCAGTCAATAGATCAAGATATTGGCGAGGGCTGATTGTTCACAAATAAGCCGTGTGTGTGTGTGTGTGTGTGTGTTTGTGTGTGTCTGTGTGTGCACTCCTCTCAAAACGTACACTGTTCTGAAGGTTCACAAACTAGCCGTTGCAGCTGTGGTTGTCTGATTCGCTCTTGGTTGCGCTGCTTTATTCGTACAGAAACAACAGTCACTGAGGTGTGTGTCGGAGGCAACCACGCTTCAGCTCGCTTCACATCTACAGTTCCCACCACAGATACACATGAACCTCGTCTGTGGGCGTAACCAAGAAACACCTCTGGTATTCATGTATGTATTTTTTCCAGCGTGCCCCAATCACGTGTGACATTACAGCCAATCTGGCACCGAAAGACGATACTCGGTACTACCAGAGCATTTTGATCGGTGCCATAAAAGAATCGAAGTATAATACCCAGCCCTACATACACACATACATGCATATATTCAAGCAGGGCTCACAGACTGCAGTGCTGACACACACAAACCACTTCCTGTGGTTAGTTGTGATCTGCACTTCTGTATCACAACAGTTATTCCTTCTGTCACGATCAATAGAATTTCAGCATAGGAATAATTTCACTTCATTATTGGTCACACAGACAAAAGTGATGCAAAAAAAAGCAAAAATGATGAATGACAAAACTGGAGGACACCGAGGACACAGGCATATTAGATTCTGTGCGTCAAGAACTGCAGCTGAATGGACTGATTCACGGTGCCTGCTCATTACACCTATGAGCAATTCAAATGGGATTTGTGATCTTCTCTCAGCATCCATAATTTCCTCTGCTCTTCAGTTGACCTTGTTTTTCTATCCTGGTGTGTTCTTTCACAAACCACAAATCCCACCTCTACATCTCGTCTCTTTTATGGAGGGCTTGATCTGATACTCAGCATTGGTATCGCGCTTCATGAAGACCTCCATGATAATGTTCAGAAGGAAGGAATGTCAACTTATATTTACTGAATTTACTCCCAAACCCAGGTCTTCTGTGATTCACTTCACGAGTTTAATATATATTTACAGTTCAGGCAAGTGAATAAAAAACAGATGAAGTAGTACAAATTTAAGATTTATGTCTTAAAAGTATTTTCTTAGACAACAGAAGAAAAATCCACCGCCAACATTTAAATCAGCAGAATGTTTTGAGTCACAATCCCCACAGGAATTTAAATATTCTTTTTTTTTTTCAACTCCAGCGCCACTCATTGGCTTTTAAAGTCTCTTTTTCCGGTAAAAGGAATCTGTTTTTGGTGTTTGTGAAGCTCTGTAAAATATGACACCTTTCCATTCTGTCACCATGAACCTGCCAGGAAGACGTTCTGTGTTCTGGGAAAAAATAGTTAGGAACTAGAGTTTAAATACAGCATTTTTATCAAGATTTGTGATACAGTATTTATATATATAGTAATCCCTCTACATGGCAAAGTAGAGGATAGTTTTTATATAAATAATTATATATTTACCCTTTATGAACCTCCCCCACGCTGTTATCAACCCTCCCTAGACTGTATTACCCTTTCCCACACAGTAGAGCTGTAGAATGGTGGCGCAGAGTGAACGAGAGAGTGGCCGACAGACAGGGGGAGCCAATCAGAATGAGGAACAGAGGCACATGCTCAATTAGCCAATAGTATGCTGTGTACCATCTTGTCTAGTTAAACAGCTACCAGGGATCGTTTGCAAATGCGCTCATCTCAATTTCAAAACGAGAGTTCACATTTTCAAAGCCAAAATTTTATTGTCTAGTTTATTTGCTATACAGCGAAAATTTTACGAGATCGGATTAAAAAAAATCTGCAATGTGTTGGGGGAGCGAAAGCAGAACCGTGATAAAGAGAGGGAACAATGTATATTTATGTATATATATAATTTATATATAAGGATATATAAGATATAAAGACACAAAATAATTGATACAAATGTCAGTGCCATCTTGCACTACAGTTTTAACAAAAACCACCATTTGTGGACATTTCTTTTTTTTCTGCAGTTTACACATTATTTATGGTTATTTAAGAAGTACTTTGATATACCATATATGTTTGTTTACTGTATGTTTTTTTTACTACTGTGAACATTTCTTTAAATAAATCTGTTTATTTTCATATGCAGCTTTGTCTCCATTTGTTATATTTTTTAAAGGAAAATAAAAAATAAAAATAAAAAAGGGAGACCTCACCTTCATGCTGATGTGTGATTTTATGAAACAGATCACTTTGAAACCAATCTAAATCTAATCATCTCATCTGTTCTCCCAGTACAGTAGTGTATGTGTCGAACTGCTCACTTAGATGTGGCCAAACAGTCATTTTATTCACTCAGACTAAATGCGCGACACTCATTGGGAACCACATTTAGCCAAGGTCAACGCAAACGGCTGAAGATTCACCTGCTCATTAGAGCTAATTCAGAAGGATGAAGCCGGGCAGGTGCGTCGGCCTGTTTGGCTGTGTGTGCGTGACTGTGAATGTTGATGAGAGGGTAAGGGCCAACCATGTGAATTTCTGCTGGTTGTCAACATTACATGCTAATTCTGAGAGCGTCGGTGCATGAAAACCGAGGCAGGTGGGATCGCTGTGTTGGGTCCAACCTGAATCACATGACTAACTGTGGCGGGGCGTCGGTCAGCTTGTCAATCTTACTCTCTGATTTTAACAACCTTATTGAACATTTTATTTTAATCAGGCGAGCAACTGTGGTCAGGTCTGACGTTTATTCATGAGTTTGTCCTCAGGTTGAGGTTTGTTTAATTTACTTCTGTCATGTTTTGTAAATGGACAGACTACATTATACAGCCTATTTAATCCACACCTCTTCTGAACTTGCTGTCAAATCTGCACAAAGTCTGGAGTCTTTTCCACAAACGCAGTACAAATATCATTTGACATTTTAGATCTGAAATTAGACTGTCACTTTTTAAAAAAAAATAACAACATGGACGCACACTCTTCCTAGGGAGGCAGTGGATGTTTGGATTTTAATGGTATTTTCTTTTCAATAATATTTTTAGCATTTGCTGGAACAGGTTGTGCTTAATCTCCAGCTCACTGCAGCTAAATAATAAGGGCAGAAAATTCTGTGAAGAGTTCTTAAGCACAGACGCATTAATGGATGGGACACAAGGGATCCTACAGTCCTGTTCCTACAGTTTCCTGAGTCAGAACTCACATACTGCATATAAGTATCACCTATGCTAACACAGTGGTGACATCATAATCTAGGACACACATGTCAAACTCAGGCCTTTTTTTAAAAAAAAAGGTACCCATCATTTTCAGTGATAATAGTTGAGTCAACAGTTCTCCTTTGTTCAATGCAATTTCAAGTTTGCAGGATCAGAATTAAAAATACTTTAGCAGGAGGAATTTATGAAGTGAATGAATTTTAATGACTCTAAAATCAAAGTCTCCTTCACATGGATTTATTCATCTCATTATCCAAGCATGTTAATGTTGATATTCATGTGAAGCATGAATCCACTCTCTCAGGCTTGTTAACCTATAATGAACATCAGACGGTTTCAGATAATGCTGTGTCACAGTCAATATTGTTGGCATGGTGGCAGGAGTTACAAAAAAGAAAAAAAAAACATTATGACGTGGCTCGGTCCTCGAGTGGTTAGAATATTTAACCCACGGGAAAAAAAAAAAAAATTTGTGGTGTAGACAGTATTTTTTAAACAAATTGTCAGCCCTCATACATTACTGTCCTGTTTGGAGAGAATTGGAGTGGAACGCAAGCGAGGTCTGTAGAGAATCAACAAATCGTACACAGTGCTGTTTTTCTAACACGAACACACTGTGTCAAAATTACAAACAAAAAATCTTTCCAGGGATGGTCAACAAATAGACAAGGTCAAACTACACAGTACAAAACTGCATACAAGAGAGCACAGTGGGATGACAAGGTCAAGTTAACCAGGGTGTGAGATAGGGAAAAAAAAAAAAAAAAAAAAAAAATATATATAGTAAAGTTAAAAGAAAAATACGTAAGTTAAATCAAGTCTAAGTTTATGTAGTTACTGCGTAACTACATAACGTAGTTAGGTACGCTACAGAATCAAGTGTCTACGTACGGGCCAACTCTCTTCTCTCCCTTCTCCCTCCCCCCTCAGCACATGCTGCTGTTAGCTGCTACTGTATTGTCTGTCTCAAAGGTAAACCACATTTCATTTTATATCACCGGAATACTGATATTATATATCTCAGTATTATATATATATATTATATATAATACTATAATTTTTTTGTGTGTGCATGTCTCTATAGCAATTAAAAACATGGTTTTTCCATTGTTATTAGCACTAATAAGGGAGTATTTTAGAGAAACGGAACAGATTCTTTTTTTTTTCCTGTTATTTCTTATGGGAAAAAATGATTCGAGATACGAGCACCTTGAGTCATGAGCTCGGTCCTGGAACGGTTTATGCTAGCATCTCGAGGTTCCACTGTAGTTAAAAAGAATAATAATAATAAAAATGAAGTTTTATATCTAAAAAAATGTTTTATCCGTCTGTCTGATCTCATTTAATCCTAGCCCAGCTCGTAAACAATAAACCTCCAAAGGTATTGCTCTGATGATGAACGATCCCGGTGTGAAACTGATGAGCAGCTACACAGCGATAATCACACCAGCCAGCAGAGTTTGGAAAGGGAAAAAAAGTGCAGATGTAAGTGATTTTGGCTGCAGCAACAGTCATCAGTGAGGCTCAGGGGCTGAGGGGCTGTTTAGCAACAACACAGCTCCCCAGTGTGCATCACCGACTGGCAAATAAATAACTGAGAACAGAGTGTACTGTCTGACGGTTCTACATCAATCACGTGTAATGCGGACATAAAGAACTGCTTACATCAAAGAACCCCCCTGACATTATTGAACAGGCTGAGCATGGACGCACCGTGAATCCTGCTCCGTGGTGCTTAACTGACAAATTGAGGACGGAAGATGAGAAAAGAGAAGGGGTGAGACAAAAGGGAGAGAGTTAAAGGGCATTGTTACAAGCTGATGGAACTGCATGTAGGAGGTATTAGAAAGAGGGTGATCAATAAAAGGGATAAAATAGGAGAGTGGACCAAATAATAGGGCATCATGGCAATAACTCCTATATCAGTCTATAATAGTAGCTATAAATATGAATGTAAAAATCATTATCATAAGGACAGGAATTTACTTCTGTGTAGTCTTGTGCAGTAATTCTCCTCTCAGCTGCCTCCTTTTCCTACCTTTCAACCTCTGCTTAAGTCATTCTGGTAGGAGACAACCTCCTTTGCCAGTTTTTTCATTTTTATTTTAACTAAAATTTATACCGTACATAATGTAGGGCTGTCAATTTAGCACATTTATCGCCTTAAATAATTAGGCGAAATTAATCAGAATAAAATGTTTGACAGATTTTAAACAGGTGGTCTTTATCATCTTTAGTGTTGCTCTGATACATTGGTTACAGCTGTTGTTATTTGCACAACAGCAGGAAAAATGTTTTACTTTCACGGAAACACGTTGAGCTTAAAATACCATCTCAGACATTTGTGTGACAAGACATAAAAAAGACAGGCGTGAAACTCAAACACCCTTCTGTTTTAGAGGGAATGTTGATTAACCCACCTGGACTCCCTTTAGTCTAAAGAGTTAAACAATAATCGAATGAAAACATTGTAATTTGGCTTCCTTCGAAGGAAGTATTTGTACTTATTGACTTTTTCGTGCAGTCTGTCACTTGGTGGTTACAATTCAGCAATCTCAATGCCGTGGCTTGGGTTCGATTTCTGGTAAGGAAAATACATACTTAGGGGTTCCATAAGTAGTGGTTAGCACACCTGCCTTGAGCACACCTGCGTACTTAATGGTGCCTCCAATTGGAGCCTGTGTCTGTTGCAAATACTCACACTGGAAATTTCCTTATAGTTGGACGAATAAAGAAGTCAATTATTATTAGATTTTATAGTACAGCATTTCCCCAACAGGGGAAAAAAATATGGAAAAGTTTGGAATGATTATTAGCACAAGCTGAAAACAGGAAAATCATCTGGTGTAGCTACACAGTGGCCTGTAAGCTTAGAGACGTTTATCATTTAAGGTGACGTTCAGTTCACATTCTATGTCCGTATGTATTGCGTTAGTAATGATATTTTGAGCTTCTCAGTGACAAAAAACACGGTCTAACATCAGTTATAATTGTGTAGGTAAGCCCTACTTTTGTCGAATATGCAACGACATCAAAACTGGAACGTTTTTTTTTTCTCTACCAACTGCCAATTTATAATGACTACATTAACAGTGACTTTTATAAAAAAACACAGACATATGCGTAAAATCGTTGAGATATTTGGCTTTTTCAACTTTTTCAGTGCCACTTCAAAAAGTTCTTTAAGGCCATAAATGCATTGGAGTGTTAAAGTAACCTTTAAGTAATATTTAAATATGTTCCTATAGTGGCATCTGCAACACAAAGACCTTGAAGCTAACGCGAATAAAGGCAAAGCAGACGGTAGCAGAAGTAAAGTTGAAGGTTTTTTTTTTGTGGTATGTATGCTATGTCTTTTCTTCCATCACTGAAAACTCTGACTTCAGTGTACTATGTTATAGCATAGAGAGAGGAACAGAGAAATAACTGTACCTTTCCCAGTAGGAACTCCATGAAGGAAGTAATTTAATGCTTTTCTTAGAGCTGCTCTGACCGAGTCAAACAGCACAGGTGTGTAGAACATCACTGAAACATGCAGAATGAGCCTGAATGTGTGATAAATCAAATGAAGAAATATTCCAAAAGTGCTCAAAATAAGGTGCAGTCAATGCACCATCTGTTTCGTGGCATGAAGGTTGGAGAGGTGATACAAAAGACCCAAGGTTTGTATTTGTACTGCAAGCTGTTGTACAAATGTGTGAGCTGTGTGCAGGAAGGCGGCTGAAAAGACGGACTGCTGTTTAAAAAAAAAAAAAAAAAAAAAAAAAAGTCCAATGGGACCGAGCTGAAAGCAGTGCCGCCGTAATGACAGGCAGCAGTGGGATGATGGTGTGAGGATCAAAAAAGAGGAGAGCGAGAGGGAGAGGGTGAGTGAGCAGGAAATGGCAAAAAAGATCAGATTTTTTGGTGGTAAAACAGCAGGTCCTTAGCAAAAGTCCCTTTGAGCAGATATGACCTCTGTAACGACCGCTCCTGCCCTGTGTGGTGCTGGATCGGTGCTGCTTGGTTTTCCAGGTCAGCTGGTACTTAAGGGAGCCTCTGCCACCGCATTTAGATCCCCTACTTCTGCCTGCAGTGGGTGGATGTGGTAGATTATGGAGCTAAAGGACAAAAACTATCGGCTCAATTGATACAAATGTGAAAATCCTTCCTGTAGGACGAGCTATTACCTCTGATGCTGCAAACTGGTTTGAAGTAAAAGTATGCATTAAGTAAGTACCGTAAGTCGCACTTTTTTTCCTCCTTTGGCTGGGTTTGCAAACTTACTTGCATACTCAGGTGCGACTTATATATAAAAAAATATATAATTTCACATTTGTTATATTCACACTGACAGCCACTAGAGGGCACTCTAGGCCTGTGTACCAGAATCTGCTACTCTTGTACCACTGAAAATGTACATGTTCGTCATTTTCACACTGACGGCCACTAGAGGGCACTCTAGGTTTGTGTACCAGTATCTGCTACTCTTGTACCACTGAAAATGTACATGTTCGTTATTTTTTAGTAGTCAGCTAACCACCAGGGGGCGAGAAAGATGCCACCCACCTGTCCATGACATGCTAAATAATGGATGCAATAGCGTTTTATTTAACCAAAGACATGTTCCCGATAAATACTCTGAGCCAAAAACCAAACAGTTTTTGGAACAGGAATAGACTTTGCCGCCCCTGCAAAAATTGCAATAATAAAATGCAATAAAAATGTTTTACCAAACACAATGAATAATCGTGATTTCAATATTTATTCAAATAATTGTGATCATATCATTTTGGCCAAACTCAGCCCTAACATAGTTGTATATACAGTAACCCTCTACACAACCAATCTGCAGACCCACGACACTGACTGTCCTTCCATTTTACACTAAAAAAGTAAAAATTATAAAAACAACGTTCCCTAAGGGGTCAACGTGGGTGTTCTGTGAGGTTATTTTTTCATTTATGTTTTGCAAAAGTTTAAAGTGGATTAAAATTCATCATTAAAATTTCAAGAGCAGTTTCTAAATATTTATAAGGCACGGAGGCGTTTCAGTGAAAAACAGCAAATACCAAATCAATAACCTGTGACTATAAACAAAGCCGGACAGCGTTTACTCACACATTTGTCAGACCGTCTGTAACGACGCAGATCCCATTGACTTACAGTGTATACAAACACACTGATGACGGTTGAACACATTGTTTGGAGTTAGAATCGTGTCGCCAATCAATAAATAATCACTCTGACTGCTTATCCATGCATTTCCTGGTAGAGTCGAATTAAATGTATGGTCCATGTGAAGCATAAATGTTTAAAGAAAATCCACCAGCCATCACAGACACTGTTTCTTTCCCTCCCTGACTCGATCTGATACCAGTCTGAGCCTCGGCTTTATTATCAGCCCTAACTATACCACAGCCCCCCTCGGCCCCCGCTCACTCTCAGACCTCTCATCAACTCACAGTTGCTTCTTATTGACCTGTTTTTCTTCAATTCTCCAGTGATATGACGTTCTGCTCTTCCCCATCATCCAACTTTATTTTTCGCTTTCTTTCTGTGCAAACGAAAGGCTCTAACTTTTAGTCTCCCAGATCATTATCCGAGTTGAATCTACTCTCGAGTTCTGTTCTTCTCAAGTTTGAACTGGAGTTTCTAAGTGTAGAAAAAGAAATCTTGACTGATGTAGCTTTGATATTATCCTAAAGCAGGGGCCACCAACTATGTTTGTTGAGTTTATTATTTGATATTTATTTTGGAATCCAGTCGTGGGCTGGATTAGGCGGTTCAGTGGGCAGGATTCAGGATATTCCTTTTTGCAGAGGCTGTAAATTCACTGCTTCTGAATTATAGGTTCATTTTTAGATGTCAGTGGTTTCCAGTACAGGGGGCCTGCCCTCAGGGAGCACAGATTGAAAAGATTTTGCACCATTTAATATTTTTGTTTCCTTTGTTCAATGGATTACTTGTTCAATGATGGATTTCAGTGATGACTTAAAGCAGGGGTGTCAAACTAATTTTGGTTTTTGGGCGACATTCAACCTAGATGTTTTTCCCCTTTGTTTTCATGCAAAGAAGTACGTAAATTAATAGTAAGTAAATTAGACATTTATTATTATTTATTCATATTGAATTTAATATAATTTTACAAAAAATACATTGTGTATATTTTATTTTCATCAATTCATCAATTCAATTCATCTAGCGGGCGGGATTCAACAACCTAGAAGGTTTGTTTTTGGCCCGCAGGTCGTATGTTTGACACTCCTGATTAAAAGCAATTGCTGTTTCAATATGGGGATGGGGGTTGACAATAATCCTATCCAGTTTGGGACCCACTTGTAGATGTCATGTGACATCATGTCATATCAATGTCTATCAGCCCTCAACTTTAAAGCACTGCTCGTTGGCATGAAACATTTACACTTAGAAACAACATTCCATGGAGGGAATGGTAATTCCATCACACAGTGGCTGTATATCTTGTGGATAAATGGTAGGGGTGTGGACAGCCGGTGGCCTTTGGTTAAAAGCTCAAACTATGCAGGAAATCTGAGTGAAATCTGAGAGGACAGGATCAGAAAAATCAATCAATGAAACAATTCTAGGCTGAAGTGTCCACTGTGGTCGACCACCGGGATTAGAAGTGGGAGGAGCGTCGGTGGAGAGCTGCCTTGAGGAAGGAGGACATGAAGACCATTTTTAGCAATTCTGAAAAGAACACTCAAGAAAAGAAGTGTTATTTTCTTCTGTCTTCTCCATGAGTGTTTACAGAAATCAGCGCAGCAGCGCAGCCAGCTGGTCATGTTGCTGGATTAGAGTGTTATGATCTCTGTTCCTCTACTTACAACCCTAAACGTACTCCCTTGACAATTATTCCCAAACCCAACCACAACTCTTCTCAGCCTGTCTGCTTTCGTCTGCCAGCCGGAGTGCGTTTCTGCTGTCAGACACACACTGTGGCTCGTGGAGCAACACGCTGCTCAGCTGAGACGCTGTTCTGGCCAGTCAGCTGTAAACAGCCTGTAATTCCACTGAACCAAAGCCAATAACCAATGAGTACTGCTGAAAAAAATGTGGCTCTAGTTTCTAGGATCTCAGAATAAGGAAAAAAATTGACATTTTTTTTATGGCAGCTTAAAATAAGTATATTTTTCTCCAAACTGTTTTCAAACTAGTTTGGCTCTAGGTTTGGGTGCCCGCTACATAGTAAATTACTCTTACTCCTTAACTAATGCACCGAAACTAATATGTTCCGTAGTGTAGCCGTTAGCATGCCTACCTTGCTACCACAGAGCAGAGCAACCACATATCCCTAACGGCGCCACCTTGGTCAGTTGCAAAGACTCACACTGTAAATTTCTCACTTCTCAATTCCTCACCCCGATTTAACCAATTCAGGGGCAAAGCCATTAAAGCTGCTACAGGTTTGGCTCCATTTGAGGTATGTGAAAAAAAACTTTTACAACCCATTATTTTCACCAATCTCTCAATTTCCTCGTGCTTCCATAGCCATGTTATCATACCTATTCACTACTAAAACGATTGCTAAATCAGGCCAGCAGATAAAGCCAAGTGTTTGAGCGCTATATGAGGCGAAGACGACGACGATGTAGCTTGAATTAGAGGGAGGGGAAATTCACAAATGCGCTTTCCTCAGAGGATGTCTTCAAATGTGATGTGGAACAGTTTTTGTTGCCAGATGCTCTCCTTAACGGAGAAAACAAGCAAAATGTTAACCTCACTGTGAACTTTATTCCCTGGTTGTGTGGCCTGATCTGGCAACCAGCACACTGGCACAGACTACATTACAAAGGCTGCTCTCTCCCTGTCTGTGCATGTGTCTTCATCCAGGTCACATTATCCAAAGTAGGTCAGTAGAAGGCAACTGGACTGTCTGTGTTTCTTGAAGACGTCTCACCTCTTCATCCAAGAGTCTTCCTCAGTTCTAACCATCTATCTATCTATCTATCTATCTATCCATCTATCTCTCTACCTATCCATCCATCCATCTATCTATCTATCCATCCATCTATCCATCTATCTATCCATCCATCCATCCATCTATCTATCTATTGAAGTTGGCCATCCATCTATCTATCTATCTATCTATTGAAGTTGGTGTTTGAATCTAACTCCTCTGCTGAGTGATGGTTTCTCCAGGTTTCCTTCACTCCTCCTTAGAACCATTTGTCTCCTCTGGCAGGAATATGTACATTTTCAGTCAAGTCCTTTGTCCTGGTGCTGACAAACAGCTGAGAGCCCTGACCTTCACATTTATACGACATCCGCTCAAATGACACATCATTTGATGCTTGTCACTGCAAACTCAATGTTGATGTGCAGGAAGCAGCAAGTTCCACACATCATTTCAGCAGGTGCTGTGATGATAATTGTCCAGTTGTGGCATCAGATTTCAAAACTGACTGGTCTCTGCAGCAGCCACATACAACTGGGTGTAATAACGCGGAGGTCACCGCTCATGAATGAGGGACAGCAGCAGTGGGGAGATGTGGGATGTCAACAAAGTCAAGTCAAAGTCAAAGTCAGCTGTTAGTCTCACTTCTACCTGATGGATAGGGAAGACGCTAAGAGCAACAACACACCTATTTAAACCAGGCGGTCTCCAACCCTAATGAGCTGAGGGTTCACTGCTGCCACATCAGTGTCCGAGTTACACAACATAAAAAAGATTTTAGTTTTAGGTTACATATACTATATTATATAATATACGTATATCCTCATTCTTAAATAATCAACAAAAGTATTTTAATGGTTGAAAATGTTAAAATAAACAATAATAAATAATAAACATATATATATAGAAAAACGCCTCAAGTGCAAAATGAAATTATTATTAACCTCTCGTTAGAAGCTAGGTGTGGGCATTTGTGGACTGGATGTGGCCCTCGACCCGGGAGTTTGCACCTTAACCCCACTCACTAATTAAAGCAAAAGGTATTGAAAGATGACGATGATGTTAATAATGGTAACATGAAGTTGTATCAGTGTACTTCAGGGTGAAATCATGGTAATTATTTAGTGATGAACAATAACTTTAATAACTTTTAACTGCTAACATTAGCACTGATCAATGCTAATGCCTGATCAAAAATTAAAATTCAATAGGTTTCTATATGCTACGTCATTTTATACACAGTGTATAACTTAAATACTGCTTATCTTTACTTGTACCGTACACGTTTACATGTGCTGTTTCGGCACATCTGCTGTGTTCCAGCTCCTGTTCAACGGCCCCCTCTTCAGTGGCTGCCTCTGCCGTCCAGCACTAAGCTGCATGTGTGACAGATGGCACAGCTGCACTTAACATGGACTCATTTTTTCACCATTTACCATATAAACTGCAGAAAAGACTCCTGGGTAAAAAAACAAACAAAAAGCCTCCGGCTTTCCAGGAATCAGAGATGTAGATGCAGGACGATGAGAATGAATGACATGAATGTGCATGAAATTGATCGTCCATTGAACTGCACATGTGCACAAACCATTCTTCATACATACTTCTGACTTAGAGGGGAGCAAGGGGTGTGTGTGATCATATTCTACATGTAATACACAGCGGGTGACTGTTTTATATAGTGCGTGTGAGAGACGACAGTGCAGACTGTGACTCTACAGGCTGCTGTCTTCACTGACTAACAGCACACTTTAACACAGTGATCTTCCTCTGAGCCAAACATTGATCCAGAAACAACACATTTCTGACTTTTTTTTATGATCAATGAGGATCTGACTAAAGTGTGAAAATATAATAGTTTATGTCATCGACAGTATTTTAAGTTTTTCTGCAGTGTCCTTTGCAAACAGTGTAGTTTCCAAAACACTTAAACCTCAAACCTTTAGTTTGGGATGCAAATTTTATATTAACGAGACCAGTGGTTTTCCATCTCCTAAACATCAAATAAAGATTCCTGTTCCTTTAGTTGCAAAATAAAAAAATAAAAAAATCCACCAGTGTGGTATTTAATATGCAATGTTTAAAATAAACAAAAATATATAACATTTATTGCAGGATGTATAAATGTCATGAATTGTTAATCAATGTTCTGCTTTTGGTGATAGAAGGTAGCCTCCTTTAAAAGTATTGGTTTCTGAATCACTATCGCGATTTGCATTGCAATGCTCAGTGTTGTCCTACCCTTGATGGCAAATTCTGCAGTAGACAAACTTTTCAAACTTAGCTAAAGTGCTAATCCTAGCTTATTTTACCAGTAAAAAGTGTCAATATCATAATGGGTATCGGTATTACTATTTACATCACTTTACTCACAGATATTGCCCCATCCACCGCAGGCTATTTGTTTTCTATTTACCTAATACAACTTTTTTTTGCAATCCATTCTCTACCATGACCTGAAGGTTCTTTCCTACCTCCAGGACAGATGCCTTTTGTTCCATTTGTTCTGAACGATCACACTGCGTTTCCTGCGACCTTGCGTTGTCGCCTCGGTCTCAGAAACATCTGGCAGAGAACATCTGGGTGTTTTCATCAGCCCCACTGTTGCCTGGTCTGAAAAAAGTAAAAAAAAAAAAAGAACCAAAGGAGAGAACATTATAACGCAGCTGCAGCAGCAGATATGAGTTCATGTCTACATGGATCCACAGCAGGGCTGCAGCCCAGGCTCTCTGGGCCATAAGTCACACGTGTTTTTTCAGATACCATCACCACAAGTACAATCTCACACTTTTACACTTATGTTCAGGTCATAAATTCTGTGAGCGCACAGTGCAGTATTTTCAGTATGTCACAGGAACTTATCGTCAGAGTTTATATGTTCTCACCTTCTGCTTTTATCAAAAACTTTTTTTATATTTTTGAGAACTTTGACTGGTTTTACGACCGGCTGTAAAACTTTTTTTGTGTCAATTTGTAGTTATTTTTGGACTAAGGTTTACTTGAACTTTGACTTTTGGTCTTTCTAGTCCTGGACAAAGTACATCTTACTTCAAACTTAAGCTTATATTTAATAATTATTATATATACATGTATATTTGTATATATGTCAATATATTTGCAAATCCCATAGGTAGCATATCTATAGCTGTATTTACATACATATATAGACCCATATATATACATAGACACACACATATGTATATACATATATGGACATATATACTTTTTAAGACACATTTTTAAACATCTTAACATCTTAATATAGTTTTGTATTTTTTTATTATTATTATTTTTTTTAATATGTGAATTTTAATACATAATCATTTCTTTGTATTCATTTTCTATTGCATTTGGTGGTTTAGGCTTATGTTTAATATCACAAGCGTTATTTTCCACTTTTTCAAACTAATTATTTATGGTGAAAAAGCCCAAGCTTATATCTGTTGAATATTTCCTGGACAATATTTTTCATTAGGCCTTTTCTAAACATCATGGACAAATGAGTTGGGCACCTCCATGTCTACGGCAAGTCTGAAACCTAACATGAAAACAACATCATACTATTCCCTCCATCCTCACAAACACCACATTAGTGGTGCGGCGCCCTGTGGTCTTGTATATGAGATGGAGTGGTGACTATAAATTATACAGTTAATAAACTGGTGCATATGTGGACATGCCTGTGTGGGAGTAACGATGTCAACTGTACATGTGGGAGTGAACACAAATCAATATGCCATTACACTGTATTACAGTTATCACCATCACTCGTGGTGGGACGGAGAGTGAGATTTATGAACATGTAGAGACTCGTGTAAAAACATCTCTGTAATCACACACAGGGAGGTGGAAAGGGTTTGAAACAGGCTCTATCACCCAGTTCTAGAAAGTACCATCTTATTGGCTAGATCACTTCAGTTTTGATCCACATCAATTTCATTCTCTTGTGTCTCACACAGACTACTGTAGTAGTCTGTATATTTATGTGTTTTTGGGCCATTCGAAAGTATAATCGAGAAACTTTTCAGATACTTATACTTCAAATTTATATTTGCTGTTAATGACTTTCTTCGGTCCTTATAGCTTCACAGCTGCCATCATCTCAACTAGTTTTTTGTATTTTACTGTAGTATTTTCAGCAATTTCTGAGCTATTATATATAGCTTCTTTTAGTCACTTGGAAGTTAGGCTGTATTTGGCTAATGTTTAGTTTTAAGTTGGAACGTTTTTTTTAGAAACTAATTACATAAAAGGACACTTGGATTAGATCAAACATTAGTGATTATATTTTGACCAAGTTTTCACAAAACATTTATGCTTTTCTTGACAGATGCTCAAATGCTACACATTTAGCATTTGAGCTGACTTTTGAACACATTTGGCTAACATTAAATCTTGGCTATTTGTCTATCAAACTCTAATGTTTACCTCTTATCTATTTCTATAACTTGTTGTTATATTTTAATACACTTTGGACAACCTGGACAAACTTTGGACAACGGCTTACCGTTTGAACTATATTTTTGGCTTTGTTTTCAACAAGCCAGCTGAAGTCCAGGGACAGTGAAAAAACTCAGAACTTGTTTTGTTCAGTTCTGCATTTAAAAGTTAAAAAATAAATAATTCATACAGTTAAAACTAGTTGTCTTTGAAGTAAAAATAATTACTGCTGTTGACTATTTTTATCGTAACATTCATGCATTTTTAAATATTTGTAAACACCACAGCAATTTCTGTGGACATCGAACCAACATCTGAACCCTGGTCCATACCTAAGACTCCAGTCTCCTTCAGTCCTCCAAACCTCTGCATGGCTTTGATGGCCTTGGTCAGGGCCTCCTTGGTCTGGAGCTGCCCAGTGACTTGGTCTGGAGGAGAGAGGTATCCAAATCTGCTCAGCCAGTCCTGCAGCGGAGAAACACGAGACAGTGAGCTGTTTAGAGCCGGCTCTTGGATTTCAAATATTCCAGGAGTCCCAGAGCTGCGACAGAGACCGTCTGACACCTGTTTGTGTTTACCATGTGTGGATTCTGTGTCTGTATACACACAGATACCTGCAGCCAAGATTTGTACACAGATGTCGGAGGAACGTCTAAGCACAAACATAAATCCCACAGTTTAGCAGAATTAGAAAGAGAGGAATGTTTTACAGCAGATATTTGGAGGCTGCGAGACAGGAAGCTGAGTTGTTTCACTGTTTTCCCAGGTCAAATTCAAGGACTTGTTGGCTATCCCTTTAGCATCATGTCATCATCTTTTCTAACCTTTAGCTCTTGTGCAACATATGTTTGGATAATTTTCTACATATTTATTTATTTATTTTTAATATCTATTTATTTTCTTGCTTTCTTAAAGTTAACCCTGAGCTGGTTCAGCTAACTCATAATCATTATTTTGGTGAATGGCTAATGTGTAGCTTGTATATAGTATATATTTTTAAATACTTTTGGCAAGTTAGGAATTTCTCTGTCTTTGTTCCTGGAGAGTTCTTTTTGTATTTGTTTTTAGCCAGTTACCAAAGAAGTTAGCTGTAGTCATCGTTTGGTACTGCTTTAAATCTGTGAAAATATTTTTAATATAAACACCCTTTTTTTAATCTAAAAGTGAGGCCAGATAAAGATATGAATTAGCTAAATGGTATATAATAATTAGCCAACAGCGAACTAAAAGCTAGCAAAACACAAACAGTAGCAAATCCCGCAATTTATCCCTCAAATTGTTAATCTCATAAAGTTAACAAACATACCAGACATAAAATATAAATTACAAGTGAGCTAAAATGATAGTGAACAGGTAGTGGAGAAGTCACCAAAAGTGAGACATTTTGCTTAAAATGTCACTCAAAGCCAGCATGATGTTAGCACAGAAATATTGTCGAAAGACCTTAGCATTTAAAATGTTGACGAGCAAGTCAGGATAAAGCTATCTCTAAACGTCATAGTTTAGAGATAGCTTTAAAATAGATACAAAATATTGAAGAAAATTTAAATTTAGAAAAAAAAAAGGATCAAACTGAGATATAATGTAGGGCAGGTACAGGTGGAGGTTCAAAAATCTTCAAGTATGCATCACAGACAATATTTTAATGTAATTTTAAGTGACATTAAAATGCATTTTTAAGAGACATGGGACACTTTTGACTCATTGCTAAAAGTAAAGTAATAGTCACTGCCACCTTTACTGCCAGGTGGTTGGAACCTGACTGAGATATAAAACAGCAGATGAAGGCGGGTTTATGATTGAGACATTCTGTAATAAATATCACTTCATTTCTGGAGCCCCATCAGTCCGTAGACCGAAGGAGAGAAAAAAAATGGAGGAATTAAATGATGTAAAAAATGTTGAAGTTGTAGGTAAACTGGAGAAATAAAAAAAGTAGAGGACCAGCCTTACTAGAGAAAGATTACACATTTGAACAACTCTTTGAGAAATATCAACCCTTAAACGCCTCATGTGAAACAAAGAGACTCAAGTATGTCATTTAGGAACATAAACCTGAGTCCAAAGGTCCAAAGTGACAGTAGAGAACATGGCCTCAGAACAGATATAGCATCAGAATCCCCAACTGGGAACAATTATTCCTTCAGAACGCTGGCAAAGTCATTATGTCTACGTCAGTTCCAAAGTGCTCTGGGTTTTTAACGTAACAAAAGAAAAGCACTTTGAGGGGGTTCAACATCCAGTATAGAAGAAGCATGAAAGACATTTATGAATGTTCCCAGAGAGAGAGGATAAAATAGCACTGAGTGACTAATTAGAGTGAATGACACAGTGACATGTAACAGTGGGCTGGTGTTATAGCAGGTTAGCAGCTGAATGGGAAAACTGATGAATGTCACTCAGACTCAGACTCTGGTTCACAATGACTGAGTCTAAATACAATTAGTGTTCAACTGTAGTTTGGATTCTTTGACAGATTAACATTTGAATAAAGAAATTCACATTCAATAAGGTGCGAGTGCTAATACTGTGTAAACAGTAATATACAGTTGAGAAACTGTACAGTGGTGAAATATGACAGCATGTATGAAATATACTGAAATGCAGAGTGCTAAAGCATACACAACAAAATTAGTTCCACAGAAATATTTTAAGTATTGATTGATGATATAATTATCATTTACTTTTTTACATATACTATTTACTTTAACTATGCAAAATACCATTACCAGTTTAAATACGATTTAAAAAACACTTTAATAACGCACATTTCTTTACAGAAAAATTGCATGTTTATCTGCATTTATCTCCTCTTACTAAAAGTTAAAAAAAGCGAGTCTCATTCACCTCGCTAACTGCCAATATAATAAACAACAAAAGAATATTAAAAAAATGTTAACTAAAATAGCTCCTTTCTTTACAGAAACACTGAAATAGTTATAGATCTTAAATAAAGAAAAAAGAGCCTGGGTCAGTTGCAAGGACTCGCACTGTAAATTTCCCCATTGTGGGATGTTCAAGGGACTAATTCTTTTTATTTTATTGGGTTGAGTCAATTTTTATGTTGGGAGGTGCGGCTGATGCCTTAGTCAGAGTGAGCTGTGTGTGCATCATGTCTGTACATTTACAACTATTGCTTCAAAAATCAGCCCCAATTTCCTCATTGCAGCAAGTGAAATGAATTAATGTTCCTTTCTGTGTCCAGACCCTCCCTGCAATAACTGACCGTCACCTAAGGGGGAGCCTTCCGTCCCTTTGGAAACTGCTGCCTTAAAGGAGGACAACTCATTTGTAACAACAGAAACAGCCCTATGTCAGTGTGCAGCAGACTGATGCTAGCTACTGTATGGTCACCTTGTCAGTGGTAGTGCTATGTTAGCATTTAGGCTATAACATGGAAACACGCAAATATTTCTTTTTTGGGACCATGCAGAAGAAGCAGTGATGTGGCTTGTGGGTTGTTTGCTAGAAATTAGGTAGCAAGGCACCGCTGGCTCAGCAGCTGCTAGTTCAAGGCCACAGGATTTTCATTCATTTCACAGTGTATTACTGGGCATAATGGTAATGAGCATACCCAGGCATCAAATCTCTGGCAGGTAAAAGATGAGCTTTTCCATCCACTGATCCATAGCTGACAACTAAAGGTGAGTCAATCCTGTGCCAAATAAACAAACACTGTTGCTTTGTTCATGTGGAAACAGTGTGTTTGTGGACAAAAGTTTGCCGTGTCCTGTGACTTTTGTCATTTATTCACCTGTCAGCGCAGCGAGGACAGTCCGCCCCGAAGAAACTAACTTCAACTTTGAGTAAAAGCATAATTAACTCTGATGCTGACAAACAGCCACTATCTGTACAAGTATAGACCTGCTATAAAGGTAAAAAAGGACAGGCCAAAAAAAAAAAAAGGAGGGATGGAAGATGGCCGACGACACTTTATTCTCCCGCAGCCTTGTAAACATCAAATTAAAGCTTCGCCTATGATTTCACATTGACAGGGGGATAAATCACTCACCGCCTGAGTGACATTGACCAAGAAAATAAAAAAATAAGTCAAAGTATAAAGAAAAAAGATGCACACAACAACAGCCGAGGCATAAAGAAACCAGCAGCATCCTTCTGTCCTCAGTCCCTCTGACCTTCCTGAAGGAGGATTTATGTTCCCCTCAGAACAGGATCACAACAAAGGGTTCCGAGTGATACAGGTGAGGGAGCAGCGTCGCCTTGTTTGGGGTTTTAACACCTACTGAAATTCTTTGATTCTTGTAAAAGTTTGTGTGTTTTCAGTAAAATGTTTGTTATCCACAGTCTGGTTTAAAAGTTCTCGTGTTAAACTTGTAGTTTTTTGTTCTATTGTTAAGAGAAAACTTTTCAGTTTACATCTACATTCACGCTGAACACAGCTGCTGTTTTCTATTCAGGACAAAATACAGCCACAGTTTTAACATTCATGCTTCCAGCCAAGAGGAGTTTAGCATTTTATGTCTGTTTTATTTAAAAAAAAAAAAAAGTAGAATATTTCTCAATGTGAGTTGCATTATAAGGAAAAATGTAAAGACCAAAAATCAGAGTGGATTTGTTATTTTAAAACAAAGATTTTGCAGAATTTTACATACTTTCCACTTGGAAACACAACCCATCTTTTGTTTCAAGATTTAAGGATTGGAACGACGAAGGATCGACATTTACTGGGATGGGACATGTATTTGTTCTGCACCATTAAAGTCTGGAAAGAAACAAGTTTTGAGTTGTTTCTTTCTTCGCCATATTTCAATTCACACCGAGTTCAATAATCAGATGCAGACAGAAAACTTAGTTTGCAAGAAATCCAACTGAAGACCAGAAGTGTTCAGCCTTGAAGTAACTCTCACCTAAACTTTTACTCAAGACTTTAGATCACCTGTCGAACAAGGCCTGCGGGAGCTTAAATCGTGTTTACCAGACAGACTATTACAGACTTTAATAAAGTCTATGTCACATGTGTCAAACTAAGACATGCAGGCCAACTCTGGCCAGACAAGTTCTTCTGTGTGGCCCACAGGAGCTTAAAAAGCATTTAAATGCACTAAAATAAAATCTATGCCACATATGCCAAACTCAAGGTCTGCAGGCCTAATGCAGCCCACCCAATCATTTTGTATGGCCCAAAGGAACTCAAAAAGCCTTTGATTGACTTTTAATAAAGTCTATGACATGTGTCAAACTCGAGGCCTGTGGGTCAAATGTGGCCCATCAAGTAACAGTAAACCTGGAGTATGCGCAGTGGTCCGCAGAGGAAACCAAATGTTTGGGCTTCAGCTGAGTTTCAAATGAAACTTGATAGCAGCACATGGAAAAAAGAAACTTAGCTGAACTGGCAAAGAAGTCCAGAAGGCTGGGTTTTCCAAACGCCAGATCAAATTCCGTAAAATGACCTATGTCCACTTTGGTTCCACTTAAAGTGGTATGAATGAGAGCTGGTTGCCAGAAAGCACCAAGGTTCAGAACCAGAACCGTGTCTGTCTGAAAGTACCCGGAATAGATGGAAAAACAGCTCCCAATTACTACTAATATCTTCACATCCGTAGCCTGCAACCAAACAGTTTTACGATCTGACACTGACGGAGCACGGGAAGAAGTTATATATCACTGTAGATCCAACAGTGGACTTCGATGTACAGTAAGTCAACCACAATGAGGTTCCGATCACTGGGTTTGACTTGCATCAACAGATATGTAACTGTAGTGAACACGTCCTTATGCTGCATTCACTGTCCAAGTTCTAAACACACAGTCGTTTTGGTGGCATTATTACAGTAATTACACTATAGCAGGGTGTAATGTCACTCTGATATGTTACGGCCCCACACTAATTAGCACCTGTGGGAAACTGCTAATTTTCCAGTGGCAGCTTGATGTAGTTGTCATTAAGACTACACACACAAACACATTTGTACGTGAGATGGAAATGGTTGACAACTGCGATGGTGGTCGGAGGATGTGGCTCGAAGAGAACCGACGGAAGAGGATGATCCAATCAAAGTAAGACACAATTGTTGACAATTTACAACAGGTGACCACTATGTGATGCTATGACAAACTTCAACACTTTGTGGTGCAGTGCTTACGTTACACACACCTCTGGTTGTTCTGAGGTTCCCAGAGTTGTACACTAGAGTGGTACGCGGGCATTAGTTGAACTTTAAGACTTGTGCAAAACTTCTGTACAATACTGTATATAAATGTTTAGATTATACTGTAGTATTGTGCATAAGGTACAGTGGACCCTTGGGCGCCAAACACAATTTGTTCCAGAAGGCAGTGGTCGAGATCTGAAACTAAAATCGATATAATTTACTTTTTGGTGGTGGGGTTTTATGGCGCACATAGATGGTAATGATGGAAGATAAGGGAGGATGGAACTGTGGAAGGGGAGTCCCCTGGTGGTGGTGGTCAGCACTCCTGATGAACCACAGTGTGTCTGGCACTTTGCTTTTAGCTGTCTCATTTGACCATATCATACTGTTTGACCAGGTCAGTCACTCGTACTTCATGCTTTTTTGCATTCTACTATTTTCCGCATTACTTTCCTTGTCTCACTGCCAGTAAGTGTACTGGATGCAGTCTTTGGGGGCTAATAGTACGCAGAAGTAAGAGACTGACGCACAGCAAGCCGTCAACATCTGACCACAACAAACGGGGATGCACAACCGATTGGTTCAGGTCCAATTCGTATGAGATCTGAGGGTCCACTGTAATGTCAAATTAGGTCATTTTGAAATTTCCATGTACAAGTCGACATGAAAAACGTATGAAACTAAATCATACCTTATGCCTTATGTTAAACTTTACAGTTTTTAGATTTTTTTTTGGACAATTTCTTACCTACGTTTTTGTACATTCCATCGTGTTTGGTCTCCGAAATGTGTTTGTTCAAAGCACACGCCCAGACTGACATCATCAGCTGTTTTACTTCTCGCTCTGTTCTTTTTTTTCTCTCTCTCAGACTTACAGTCTTATCTCAGTCACTTACGTGATATGAATCAGTTCACAGCAAAAAAAAGGAGAGAAAAGAAAACAAATGGAGCAGAAAACAGGCAGATTAGAAACCTGAAAACAAAAAAACTGAGATAATCTGAGTGGCAGGAGCAAGGAGGTGGTTGTCAGATGTTTCTTATCGCTCAAAGGTCAAAGATTCAGATGGTCTGTAGAGGAGACGAGGAGGTGAGAGACAGCAGGGGGAGATAATGCTGTCATTTTGATGGAGACGCAGGGCAGCAGGAAAGAAGGAAATCCCCTGAGATTCATGAATGGAGTGATGGTGCAGATGGAGACATTTAGTGGAACTGTAGAAGACGGCAGAAGTTGGATGATCCACAGGCCAGAAGAAAAAGGACAAACAAAAGGAGCAAAATCATTATTTCTATGACTGGAGTTTAATACTTAAAAAAAGTTAAAAAACAACATACAAAAATATGTTAAAATATAATATTAGCTTTAGTGTGAAATTGTGGTCCTGTGGATGCAGAAACACAGTTCCCAGTTGTATGGGGTTCATTTTTCAATTTAGGTCCAGGGGCAAATATAATAAAGTGGCACTTTCATGATGAAATGTAATAAAGTTAAAATTAAAAATAAAAATAGATCCAACTTGCTATTCCGTTTATTTCTCTTTTTCAGTCTAGACAAGTGGGCTCAACCTGCGGCCTGCAGGCCACATCTGACCTGGGAACCTCCCAAATTGGGACCGCAACTACGTGTCAGAGCAATGTAATCTGACCACCTGCTGTAAGACTTTGGCCATTTAATGACCTGATTACATGTCTTCATTGATAGGGGCCTGTTCACCTGTGACTAGAGAACCAGCTGAGATACAGATGTAAATCAAGGCCAACAGGGGGCGTGTGATGAAATTTCAGATTTAGATTTAGAGGCTGCTGTTGTCATCTTTAATGTTAATCTTCCAAAAGGCAACCCAACAATTAGAATTCTTTAAATTTTGAATCCCATTAACAAGCCAAATCCTGGGTTCAATGATATCAAAGGTGAATAAAAAACAAAAAGTTTAAAACTTACAAAGGATAAAATAGCTGAATATCAATGATTCATTGTCTTTTAAATTCATAAATGTAATCTTCAAGGCCTCTCAACTCATACACACTGCCAATGCTACTTACACTAAATATTTAAATCCTCTGTTCCTGTCATTCTGTATTTTTTCATAAATTAAAAACACCTCTTGACTGCAGAATGCTGAGCATAGGGCGCCGGGATCATGTTAAGATGTTAATGAGACTGTGAAAAGGCCACATTACAAAACTACTATTTCATTAACTTTTTTTTTCAATCCCCAAATTTAATTTCTTGTTTTTCTCCATTTCCCATAATCTCCCTCAGGAAAAATCCAAGTAATGAATGGTTTGCCAAAAAAGAGACAGAGGTGAGGAAACAGCACAGCCAGTGTTTTGTACTTCGGCCATCTCTCATCCTCCATTCTCTGGAGTTAATATTAAATTTCACATCACACAACACATCCTAATCCTACCGATTCGCGTCCCAATTTCCTGGGAGGTCAGGGTTCACCTCGGCCCCTGTACAAAGGCGTCATCTGTTTCATCTTCCTCCACCTCTTTTTGACAAAGCTTACTTCTGTTCTTCTCCATTAAACAGCTGCTCAGTTTTTTCCACCACGGCCACAAGACATGAGTTGCCGTCAGGAATTTAACCCCATGACCTCACTGTCTATCGGCATTCAGTGAGCTCAAGCTGACCACTTGTCTGTTTATGTTGTTCTTTGATGACTCTGTGTCTGTAAAGGTCTGAGAAAAGGGCAGATCTTTCATCTCCTCTTTGATATTAGCTTAGCCGCCGTGAAATTCACAGCAGACAGGAGGAAAAGCAACAATCCTTTATACGTGATCGGAGTGACTGAAAAATACAATTATTCTAATTAGATTTAATTCCTAACATGGCTGTTTTATATTAACTGAAAATTACAGACTATACACATCAGAGAAATAGCAATAATGAGGGACTTCGCTAGACCTCGCTCAATGAAGCATAGTTTAGTGTCTGTTGCTTTTTATTGGGTTTTGTTAATAATGATCAAAGGAAAAGAAAAGGAAACCACAGAAGATAGTTTATGCCCAGCTAGGCTAAAGTGGCTCTAAATACAGCTACCATTACTAAAAGCTCATAAGCCTACAATATGCTTATGGTAAACTTAGCTAATTAGCTAAGCAAAAAAAAGCAAAAAAAAAAAAAAAAAGCACAGCCCAAAATAATAACTCTAAGTAAATAAAAAATTATTAACGTAAATATATTGCGATATGCAATATGCGTATATTCACACAAATACATACTATTTTACATACTTGATACATATATACACATACACATATATGTATATACAGTATATATATATATACACACACACACATATGTATATACAGTATATATATATATACATACACACATATACATATATACAATATATGTACATATATACACATATATACATATACACATATACATATACACATATATAAATATACATATATACAAATACACATTAAAGCTAGGAATTATTCAAATTTAAAAATACATTTTTCTAAAATCATCTCAAAGTATTATTTCAGGTGAATTAACAGCAAAATTAAATAAAGAATTTGGTCAAATTAATCATTAAAGTCAGTGTCTGGTTCTAAGATGGAGTGTTTTCTATATAAACATCCCCTAGTCCATCATTGTGGACGTCAAGACGACCTTCATCTCTCAGCCCCAGCCCAGTTCTCTAGAGTACTTCTTAGGCCAACACCCAGGAGATTGCGCAGCATCCGCAGCGATGCTATCGTTCTGCACAGCCACTGGAGTGGTTTCCATTTAATATTACTTTGCAGCCTATCCAGTGAAAGTCTTTTCTCCAAGTATGTGCAGCAGAGATTCACCTGTAAATCAAAGGCTTCTTGGCTGTTTGTTTTTTCCACGAGGGATTTAACACAAACTGAAACCTGTGGCTGAATTTCTTCAGAGAAAAGCCTCTTCCTAAAGAAACCACAGATTTGGTTTGAGGCGATGGTGAGAGAATATGACACTGGTAGGGGGGAAATGCTGAGAAACTGTGAATTAAACTGAGATTAGACCCAGTCTATTTAGCAAAGTTCAAACAGCTACTGTATGTCCAAAGGCAATGCATGACGCTTTTTTCTTTTTCTTCTAGCAAATGTTAAGCTGAAGATCTGTGTCTGCAACTAAAATCAAGGCAGAATTAAGCAATCCTGTCCTAGGGAAAAAAACCTTAATAAACCACTCTACCCATAGCTATGGGTCTCAAAGCAAAAATCACCAGCAAAATTAGAACAGTTATAGCTCTGTGTCAAACAGTAGTTAGATACTCCACCTACAGGTAAAACTGAGGCCTAGCAAGTTTTTTTTTTTTTTGCTGTCCTAGGAAAATGCTGGATTGGAAAACTGTCTCTGTAACTCAAATTGAGGTATACCTCAAAATGTGATGCCTTCACTGTCTTTCTATATTCAAACAGTTGTTCTTAAACTTGTTGGAGGTTCTGAACCCCACCCATTTCATATGTGCATTCATTGAACCCTTCGGTGATGGCCAAGTGGGGGGCGTGTCATCACGAATCATATGAGTCGGGTGTATGTCTTCTCATCCCACGAACCCCTGGGACTGGCTCACCGAACCCAGGTTAAGAACCACTGGTCTACCTCCAGCCATAGAAAAGTGAAACCAAGAACAAAATGTAATTAGAGAACTCTAACCACAGTGAACATTGAGGTAGAGGAGGGAAAAATATTTTGGACCAAACCCTGTTGCTGCAAGGTAAGACCCCTGTCCTATTGTTCCTGTTCTACAATGTAACTGTTGTGAAAATCAAACGCACTTCTAATCTTAATTAAATACAGTGACCTTTTGTTTTCTTAAAAGAAACCAAAACAATCTGCCAAACAAAGAGACTAATCACTTAACCTCTTAAACAACTGCCGACATGATCTACTGTAGCATATTTATTCATTATCTTAGGTGGCAGTGTTTAAAATTCACATTTTACATTATGGTCAGTGGGTTGAGGCGCACTCCTACGCTGCGGGCAGTAATAACGAGCCTGACAGATCACAGCCGTGAGTCACTACCATTCACCGCACAACTCTTCATTATTCTGCCGACAATGGACGTCCTTTCATTTCATGGCCCATTCAGTTTGAGGAAAGGTAAAGGTCAACAATGCACAGAGGCCCCGATGTCTTCAAGTGGCCCAGACAGTCGACTATTAATTAATTACAGTGCTTCACTTTATCTTTAGCCATAATCTTTATTGTCATTCACTCCCACTCCACAGCCAGTAATATTGATTGTCTCATTATCTACTTTTCATTGTATTAAACCCTACAGTGCAGTGGAAGAGTAACAGAAATATAAACCCCGGCACCGACATGTGACACTGCTAAGAGTGAAGCGCTGGGTTTGCTAACATCGCATTAGAGATGAAACGATTGTCCAGGCGGTGCAAATAAAATTCGAGTTAGGCAGATGTCAAATATGTCAATGCTAGAGTAACAGCTAATTTTAATTAATGCTGCGCAATGATTTACATTTTTTAAATTTAATTGCGATTAATCGCACATAATCAACGGATTAATCTCAGAGAGGAAAAAAAGGGAATTTTAAAAGTAAAGTATTATGTGTATACTTCCCTCACCAGGGGTGTCAAACTCATTTTCAACTCATTTTCACATCAGCAATACAGTTCCCCTTGAAGGGCCGGTTGTAAATGCAAGACTGTGGACCAGTACCAGTCTATAGGTCATTTGGTACCGGGTCACAGTGGGACACAGTGAAATAATTTGCTTAACTTCTACTAATTTACTTTATTCACAGAAAGTCCAGTCATATCCATTTACTTTATTTAAAGATAATCTGGCAATATTTGAAAATAAAGTCATTCAGACTCAGATACAAACAGAATAGAGTCTGGCCCTGTCTGTAGAGTTTTGAAATTTTAAAGATCCTTCAATGCTCAGCACCTCAGTGCTGCAGTACCAGTCTGTAGTAACAGGTGATACTGGCTGACCAGTCCTTGGAACAGAAAAGGTTGGGGAGCACTGGTATAGATGTAACTACTCCATAACAGACTGATACATGTTTCTGCAAACGATTATTAATTATTCACGCTACAAATACTGTTCATAGCGGTGTAATAAAAAAACCTTTTAATATCATAGGTTAAGACACTCTGCTGCATGGATTTACTAGATGCTTTTCAAGCTCCTGTGGAGGGCCACATTTGGCCCTGGGGCCTTGAGTTTGACACATGATATAAGGGATTCCCACAAGGGGTGTGCGAGATGAAAACATTTTTTTACGGAATAAAGCAATGTAAATAAATATTTCTTTTGTAAAATTCAAAATCAAAAGCTGACATTCAAATTAATAAATAAATACAGGCTATATGTGTGTGTGTGTGTGTGTGTGTGTGTGTGTGTGTGTGTGTTCTGGTAATTTGAGAATGATTGAACATGCTGTGTTGTTGTTTGAAGGGCCAAGACCAAATAAGATTGGAAACCACTCTATTATATGAACAGATGTGCAGTAACAGGAGCAATCTTTTATTTTTCAACTTATTAATTCAAAGTATGAAAATCTATAGAAATACCTTAAACCAAAGCAACACAAAAAAGTTCAGGGACACATTCACTCATTCAACTGTGCAACAGGAAACTAAGAGCGAAAACTCGTTAACGTTTACTAATCAGATCCCTTTTTTCTACTGAAAAGGTACCGACGCAAACACTTCCTTTTATCAGGGAGTACAATAAACAGTCAAACTAAATCTGATAGTCTCTAAAACAGGGTTCACCACCTTTGATACTGAGAGCTACTTCAAGAGCACTTAGTAATACAAAGAGCTACTTGTCTGATACAGACTTCTTCAACAATGTAATAATAATCAGTTCTGGGACAGACAATAGCAGACTCTCTTCTTACCTTTGCCATTGGACCCATTTGAATATCACTGTAGTGTAACTGATTCATAAAGCACAGTAACAGTACAATTGTTGATGAGTTTTATTTTAAAACTCCCCGGGCAGCACGATGGTGACCCCTGCTCTAAAGTATAAAACAAAAAATTGTGAACAGGAAACAGTTCTTTTGTGTGGTAAGACAGATGAAATAATAAACTGTCAGCAGTTTTCTTCTTGTACTTGTATATACAGTATATCTGTAAGAAAACTACTTTACATCACACTTTATATACTGCACTAGTGTTACTTAAAGTTTCAGACCATTCAGAAGTGTTTTGAGGTTCAGATGAGTCCAAAGAAAATAAGAATGAAAATAAAGAATGAATTAAGAACAGGGTGAGTAGATTCGATTTCTAGTAGGGATTAAGATGAGTAGATCTAGAGAGTGTGTTGTCGATGTGAGGTGGAACATTAATACTGGGGAGCCTGAGCTCCCCAGTATTAATTGTCGATGTGAGGTGGAACATTAATACTTACATACATTAATAGTTGTCGATGTGAGGTGGAACATTAATATTGGGGAGCCTGAGCTCCCCAGTATTAAGTTCAGAAGGACAACTGTTGTTGTAGTTATCATCCAACACCACGTTTGCTCTAAAGGTCAGAAGACGATCAGTGAGAGTGACTGGAGAAACAGCTCTGCTCACGTCCTCCAGCCTGACAGATTTATCAGGATGCGCTCCCTGATTTAAGACCTTCCTTCCGTTATCACTGGATTATTACTGGCCTCCTATTTTAAGCTGGAGATATCATCATTTTTTAGCCCAGTATAACATGTCATTTAAGTTCACACTAACACAAATAAACTCAGCCGGTAATCACGGTCGGGCCGAGGCGCGGGGTAAAGATAAAGTGGCAGATATATTTTCACAGGAGTCTGTTGCTCCACAGAAGGAATATTGAGCAGACGGAGCACATATCTGATTTACATTCATCATGTTGCCAGCGCCGCCGCCGCGCCACAATGAATGCTAATGTAGGCTGTTTTTGCTGGATGAGCGAATGGGAAAGTGTTTGCTGACTGTTTCACTACACACAACTTTATACGGCGACAATATTGTGTCGACGTGTTTGTTTTTCTGTTGGAGTCACTGTGACCAAAATGAATGAACAGATTAGAAAACAGAGCAGCTCCAGGTGGTGTGTGACGTTGCAAGATTCGGTACCGATACTGATACCAATCCCTTTACTGAATTAAGGTAGATTCACTAGCAAACTTAATTTGAACTATTTTTGTCCTTAAGTGTTTTTTAAGCAGACTTTTGTTTTTCCCTTCGATGAATTGTTGTTATAGATGTTGACGATTTCTTGGGAAGCTTTTTGTTATATGTTAAAAACATTTAGTTTTAAGTTAACTATTTTCTTCTCCAATGATCCAACATTAAGCTTCTTCTTTGCTAAACTTACATTTTGGCAGAAATAATAATTTGAACCAAACTTCGAAAGCCTTTTGGCTACATTTAACTTTTTTTTAATCTATTATTCTTGCTTTAACATCTTAAATAAAAAAAATAGCATCTCTGTAATACTGTATTAACCAGAGATTTATTCAAGCTCTTCTTTATTATTATAATAATTATCAGTTAATGTATTCAGTGCTGTTGTGTGTTCCATAGAAGTTTCCTTCTACACTCCAGAAAGAAGCAGACTTAGGCTGTGTGTTCACCTCTTTGTAATGTAATTATTGATGGGGTGCAGACAGACAGAGAGTAAGACGGATGTTGTTCAAAGAGACAGCGGGAATAACAACACGGTTCATGTCTTTCTAAGATAAACCTCCAGGTGTTATCTAAAGATCTGCTGGGAAATCTAATATGGACCGACGTGTCACGGTTTTTTCATCAGCTTCCAGCTCATACACCACCAACCACCGAGAGTGAAGCAACAGGAAACAAATTCCCTGTCACAGAAATCCTTCAATGTGGAATTCCGGGGAATGTCAAATGTTCATTTAGTTTAGGGGAAAAGAACAACAATAACAAAACAAAAGGGGAATAGATCAAATCCCAATGAAAAGCTTCAAAAATGCCAACAGGTTTTCATTTGAAATATTTTGTTCTGATTTTAAAATTTAAAATTTTATTGGGTTGAAAAAAGAGATCCAACAAAACTCAACACTTACTGTATATAGATATATAATGATGAACATATCAAAGCTGCTGAGAGTCTTTCAACTGTCTCAATGTGTTATAGTGATTAAAACCAAACAGTATTTTAGTAATTCTTAATCAGAAATGTTGAACTTTGGTCATAAAAACCCTAGGAACCCACTTAAACTCAAAAAGCAGACATGACCTACGAATGTACACAATGTACACAACTCACTGACCTTCACTGCGTCATCTCCTCACTGCCAGACTCATCTACAGCCTTTACGTATTCATCGCGTCTCTTCTTTGTGCATTTTCCAGTTTATGCGAGGCAAACAGCGCAGAGGGTTCACGCTATGATCTATCTTGAGATTTCAAAACTTTTTTTTACTGATCAAAACAACCTCCAATGATAAGATAAATATCTTTGATTTATTTTCCCCTGCAGCTAAGTAGTCACCCTGCTGCGGAGGCACTACTGCAGTTTTGTTTTTTTTCATGTACTCCTGCCAAGTTCTGTGTCAAAGATTATCACTGCTGACATAAGACAAGTATCTGTGGCCTTGGTTGAGATTAGGGGCATTAGCAAAAGCACAGAGTTTCAAATGAGGAAAGAGTTTCTTTTCTTTTTTTTATCTGACGAGTGAAGAGAAAGTTATAAAAGGAGTACAGACTTTTGACTCAAAAGACTTTGTTGGCACGTAACTTTTCATTTTCAATTACAGCCGCGATGGTATTCTGAAAAAAAGAAACATCTTCCATGTAGATGGATTGCAGCAGTGTGTATTAATTAAGAGAAAAAAAAGGTTCAAAGACAGATGTTAGCATTTCAAAATCCTGTTCGGACCTGTCGCTGTCTCTTAAATGAGTTCCACCATGATTTCTTTTTCAAGTGTGGAGCTGTGTCACGTTTTATTTGATGAGCTTTTAACACTCTGAAATGAACAAATTACATTTTTAACACTGGAATAGAAACCATGGGAAATGACTGAAGCCTTGGACCAGGTATTATAGATACCTCGACTTCAGTCGTACAAAAGGCCAGACAAAAACAGATTGTGACCTGGCGTCAAAGACAGAGTTCCACTAAGAAGGGATTTTCTGATGGAAACATGCGGATCATGAAATGCCCCAGGTCGAGGATGTGGTGAACCGAGGACCTTCTGTTCTTTTGCTTCACAATATGGTAGGTTATTAGTATTTACAGTATGTGCTGCTGAGAGTGATGTGAGTGGAGATGAGGTCAAATAAATTCCTAAATTATGAATTCCTAAATAAAAGTATTCTGTACAGTGTATGTGCAGTTGGATGTGCCCTTATGATCAATAAACAATCTGCTCATGTTATCAATTGTGTTTAATGGGCTCTGTCTCTATCAGATCAAATGGAAAAAATAAAATGTGTCATAAAAAAAAAAAAAAAAAACTCTTCCCCCAGTGATTCTAAAGTAAATCACCTCACCAAAACCCTTTTCCAGCTGTTTTTCGGTTTAAACCGAGGCAGAAGTAAAACAAACAGTTCCCACTGAAACACTGTCACTAATTTCGCTGATTTCTTCTGCTTAGACACTAGTGATGTCACCGTGTCCAGTCTGGTTCTGTCAAAACAGAGTTAGCATAAAGCTAAACCGTGATAGTTCAATGAATAACTATTTAAGCTTTCTGTGCTATCAAATCAAAACATTCCACAGCCGGATTAATCATGTAAAGTAGAAAAAATAATAATAGTCAATAGAATAGTCGTTTCTCTGTTGTAGCTGAAATGCTGAAGTGTCAGTCATCGCTCCGGCAAACATCGTAAATAGGTTCATCATCTGCCGGGGTAAACTTAAAGTCATAGAGGAGAAGGATATATTAGCCAAACAGCTTTTAGACTGGACCCAAAGGCACCTTAAAAACTGTTTATTTTCTTTTTACAACAAGAAACAACTTGGTCTTAGGATGTTGATAAAGACGATTAATGATGTTGTGCTCATATATTTTTATCAGCTCCTCCACATGGCTGTAGGCAGCAGTTAATTACCTCAGTTATTGACTCCTTTTAATTTAAATGTCAAATTTAAAATTCTAATAAACCCTGGTGTACCTTTGAATGTGCTTGTTTTGTCAGACAAAATAATCTTAACACAAAGGGAAACGAGCAACGATTGATTACTGCTAGCTATACTCAAGGAGAACGGTAGGTCAGGGTTGGGGGGGTTGATTCATTCGGTGGCCAAAAACAACCTTTTTTTTGGGTTAGAGCTTTATAGATAAAACCACACCAATCCAGAGGTATGAAAACCATAGTTAGGAACAAACAAATAAGAAAATGTTCAGAAAATAGCATCATAGCGTAATGCATCAAAATGAGCCCATGAAATAGGTACAAGTTATGAAAATTCAGACATCGTATGGTTAAAAAAATTACAAAGTGATGTTCAGAAAATAGCATCATAGCGTAAAAAATTACAAAGTAGGACAAAAGTTAAGGTAAAAAATTGCTTAAATTTGTAGAAAGGTAAAGTAGGTAGATGCTAAAAGAAAAAATCAAAAATTTGTTAAAATTTGCACAGATGTTAAACTTACAGCCTTAAACACTGTTTAATTAATATAGTATCAATAATAAATATGTTTAACAAGAAAAAATATTCAAAATCTATTCAAATGCAAACGTATTAAATCAATCTCAGATCAAATGTAAAGACTTGAAGTCTACACTATATACAGTCCAACAAGTGCGTCCCACTCCTCATCAGCCCTCAGTGGACTTTTCGTGACAAACCGAGCGGCGGTGTCACATAACAGTCGTCATCAGTGGGATTTAAAGCCAGAACGCTGTAAGCAGATGGGACAAACATAAGCGCCTGCTGAAGCACTCAATCACCTCATTAGACAAGTACTTGCTCCATAATGTTCTTATAATGGAACATATGCCTGACTTGTTCTAAGGATATGTTCTGCCGCGTGACGCCTGCTTCAACAAGACGCTCTCTGCACTCAGCCAAATGTCAGCGCGTAATTACATACATCCAACTGTGGCGGATAATTCAAATGTAATTCATAATTTATAATTTGCTCGGACCTTGTGAATCAACCTATTTTGCTAGGTGTGTGTGAGTGTGAGTGTGTGAGGGAGAGAGAGAGGGAGGGAGAGAGAGAGTGTGTGTTTGTGTGAGGAGGAGGAGAAAGTGAGAGTGTGACTGTGAGGATTAAAGTGTGTCTGATAAGTGAATCATTTAATCCCTGGCTCAGAGACAGCTGCCTCTGCAGAGAGCTGACACAACTCCTGTCTGCTGAGGAGGGAGGGAGGAGGAAAGGAAGGAATGACGGAAGGAAGGATGGAAGGATGGAAAGGAGGCAAGCAAGACCCCAACCTACTTCTCTAATTGATCTTTATGAAGCGACCTGTATTAACTGAGGAAAACATTGGTTCAGTCCTAGTAAATATGTTAAAGTGTGAGTGTTAAAGTTAAAAAAGGGAGGGAAGGAAGGATTGAGAAGTCAGAGAACAGTTGGTTACTGAGGTAACAGATCTGAAAGTTCTAGGAATAACTGGTGGAGACTGTAGGGCAGCGTGACCTCGTGGTCACACAGAGTGCAGTTCAGAGTACCAGAATGATTGTCATCAGAGCAGATTCGACGAGTTTTTACCTTTATATCTTTTCACTGATCAGGTTTTTTTTAACTGTTGAACCCCGAGAAATCCTCCAGAACAAAGGTTGTTAGAATGATGGATTAAATGGAGAAAACTGATTTGTTATAAATATATACATATATCAAACCTTAATAATAACAAAGCTGCAAAGACTTCTTTAGGATTCCTTAGGAAAAAAGTAGGACAGATCCAACAGTAGAAGTTTTATCATAACTTGTGGTCTGTGAGAAATCCCACACCTAAGGTTAAGCACAAATCTTTTCTTCCAATTCTAGGAAGAAAGGTTTTCATGACTGTTGTCCATATTTGACTTTCCGTAGAGTACATCTGTTGCACAGTGAGGTTATATAAACTTCAAAACTAAAAGTTTTACCGAATTCAAAGTAGTCTAACCACAGAAAAAAACAAATCGAAAAAACTTCTGCAGCTTCAGACTTCTGAGACATTTTCTCTGTCCATCAACTTGAACCGGCTGAACGGGAATTGTTTTCCCGTCTGTTTCCTTCCCTTTTGGTTCTTTCGCTCTTGTAATTCGAGCTGCGCTGTAGCTCCGACTACAGAGGAGGATGAGCAGGTCATGATATCCTGTTGTGCAGGAAGCTGCAGCAGCTGTGCTTCTCTCTTCAACGTACCCCCCCCACACACCTACCCCCCACCAACACACACCTCATGCCACTCTCCTTGTCTCACTCATAATCATCTGCAGCAGATAGCGTAGAAACCACAGCTGCGTTAGCTTTGACAGCTCTGGAAAAAGGAGGCGTTTGTCAGTTAAGGAGTGCTGGTCTCCAGCTTCCTATTCTGGGTGCAGTCACCTTTTTTTTTCCACCAAACCGCTTTTCAAAATCCCACCTCCATTAAATGGAAAGTTTAGAGCATTTATTCGAACAGTGACTTCTCAGAGACATTCCCAGTCTGGAAAATCTGACTGAATCCTTGGACATGGTCCCATCAGGTTGTCTTAATACTAAAGACTGTATTTTACGGTCCATGTCAGGACATCAGACCTGGAGTCAGTCAGTATTTACACCGACACTCTGCACCAAGACTGTAGGTAGGTAGGTGTCAATCAGCTGTCAGAATGCTGTGATGATTATTGGACAAAATTATCAACCAAAACACATTTAGTGGCTCTCCACAAAGATATTCACAGAGAGAGAGAGAGACAGAGAGAGAGAGAGAGAGAGAGAGGGTACACATTGAAAACAACTCTGATTCAAGATAAACAAACCCATGGTGTTTGCAGCCCATTAGGACATGTCCCTGTAACCCAAGGTTTATTTTAACAGGCAGGAGATCCAGTGGCTCCACTCTGTGCAGAAACCTCCTCAACGTTCTTTGAAGTTCTCCCGCTCTGTGGGCGGTGACAGGGCCTAGCTACCAGCCAAAGGCCACAAACTATAGGATTGAATAACAGCGTCCCTGCTGTGGTATTTAGCCCATAAACCACAGCAAAGGAGAAATATATGTACATACGTATATGTACGAGTACCATACTTGATAGTCTGAAAGAACAACTCAATTGCCCCCAGTCCAGAGGTTTGAACAAACCCCAACTTCCCATTGTTTCATTTGGGGTTTTTTTCCCCGTCACAGTCAAGGTTAATTCACTCAACTGAGACAAATGTGTTCCTTTCACGTTTACTTTAGCTCTAAGTTTTTATTGCGGCTCGTGTTGCACTGCACCCATGTTTCTGGAGACCATATCTCGGCCAGTTCCAAGTTCAAACAAGCTGAGAGGAAAATATATGTCAGTGTATTTATGGGGCTTGTGTGTAATTTATAGGCCGCAGGGTTTAGCCATGAGGACGGCAGTGCATGACAGGACCTTTGAGAACTGGAGGCAACTGGTCTGGAACACAGGGAGAACTTTGAGGCAGGAGAGCAGCAGCAGGGATCCCATGTGGACCTGAGGCCCAGCAGAGACCCTGGGGTTCATGATGAACCAGTCTGTGATGGCACTGGTGAAGTGCACTTATACTTGGCTGAGTTCTTTTGACTGTCAAAGAATGGATTCAGATTAATTTAACACTGCGCTGCTATTGGTTGTAATTTCAAGTCCTAGCGAAATTCAGATAGTAGGACTGTCAAACGATTATCGCTGTGAATTAATCATGATTATTACCTAATGATGATTTATTGTGATCATTACAATTAATCATGATTAATAATGATCATAACTAATTACAATCAATCATGATTAAGCATGATCATAATTCAGAATGATTATTACGATCAATTGAGATAAACATTCCTAAATATGAACCAGAAACATACATGTCACTAATCAGAATTATGGAATTATTAATATGGAAAATATCAACTAAATTATGCTGGAGTACAATTTAAAATCTAGCCTGTTGATGTAAAAAACATACAAACAAACAAACAGAAAAAAACCCAACTTCAGCTTTGTTGCCAGAAAAAAAAAATTCACCTTGCAGCCATAAAAAAAAAAACCTCATCGACTGGTTCAGTGTAGTTACATTATAAAAACAATGACAAAAGAATTAGCAAACATCGGGGAACAAAGAGGACACAGCGCTCCCAGCTGTGAAGAGAACAACAGACGTTCTGTGACGAGCAGTTGCTGCGACAATGGAGGAGACATTAAGAAGGAAGAAGCAGACGGGGAAATAGCCGAGTGTGAGGTGTGTGTGTGTGTGTGTGTGTGTGTGTGCTGCACCTGCACCAACAGGAGCCTTCTCCGTGTGTGTTCTGCATCATTAGGGGGGAAAAGAAACTGGGAGGAAGTGCTGTGGATGTACAGCAGTAAGAGGAGCTGCAGAGGAACAACAGCCTGCTGTGGATGCCCTGACTTCAGGGTCCAAACACTCAGGAGGGGAACTGGACAGAATGAGGTGCAGGGGGAGCTTGACTCCTCTCAGATTGCAGTTTAACATGACTCAGACCTTGGAATGGGGTCAAAGTTGAGACAACAGCAGCACCTCATGCTGTGAGGGACATCCAGCTCCTTCATGTGTGTAAAAGTATGGACTCACTTGTTTTATGGCCCATGTGTTTTGTCCTTCTCCGTGCTGGAGACTGGGGCTGCAATATGTATGTGTGTGTGTGTGTGTGTTTTCAGCTTGTCTCCTGTGGAGAACGCAGTGACGCCGTATGGTAATTAGATGCTTAGATGGGAACTGTACAGCTCAGCTGCACAGTGTGCACAGAGTGTGAAACTGCACATCATGACGGTGTCCCACCAGACGCAGGGGAGAAAAAATGTGCGGAGCTCATCCTACAGCGGTGACAGTCAGGTGGTCAGCACTGCTGAAAAAATTAGGGCGTGGTATTTGAAGCAAAATAGTCAAATTAGACAACGGAAAATTTTACTCCGGCAGATGATGAAACTGTGGCGGTGTCTAGTTGTACAGGTAAAAACTAATATGTAATATGTAACCCCCGAGTCATGAGTGCATGTTAAATAGAGGGGTACGAAAATATTGAGACACAGAGATAAGGCGATTTTTCGGTTCACAATACTGTATCGATAGTCCACAGCAGCGGTCTCCAAGGATCAGTGGGCCGGTATCAGCTGTTACTGTGGACCGGTAGTACCACGCCATAGTTGAAAATAAAACATCAAACATTAGACTTTATTCTGTTAGTATCAGAGTCTGAATGACCTGTTGTCTTGAAACATTGCCAGATTATATTTAAATGGAAAAGGAATAAGACTGGATTCTTTTTGACTGAAGTAAATTAGTAAAACTGGGGGGTTTACAGCACTGTATCCAGTTTTTTTTTAATCAACAATTAACATTCAAATATTCATGGTGTTGGTTCATTTTATTTTACTTTTATTTCTTCTCTAGCGATTCCCAAATGTTGATCCCTCTGTTTTAATTTTAGTGACCTGATGTTAACACAATAACAACACTGTGTGTTTTCTATGCTGACAGTTTTACTACAATTAACTTAACTCAGTATATTTCCGTGCCTACAGTATCAGAGTATATCGCAATATATCGTATCGTTGCCCCTGTATTGTGATACCTTCGTATCGCCAGAGTCTGGCCAACACACAACTCTGATGTAAAGATAAATAAGAAAATTAAAATGCACATTAGAACACATCATCAGGTGGAACAGACTGAGCCAAAGTCGCCTTTCGAGAGACAATAAATGAAAAAAAAAAAAAATTATAATAAAGTTTGTCTGTGAATGGGTGCCAGAGACAAAAAGTGGCTTTAAAACCAATTAACCCGTTCACAAATCTCCAGCTATAATAAAAATGTACCTGAAGGAGGCACTGAACACAAACGCTAAGAATACCAATTAGCTCATGGTTCCAACCTCGGCCGAACTTCTTTATCTCAAAAAAATCTGCCTGACGATAGAAGAAAACATAAACAGAAGTAGAGATTCAGGTGGAGCTCCTGCGTGTTCACAGAACACAGAGACAAAGAGAATCAGATAAAGCAGACAGAAAACCCTACACACCGGACTCCTGGAATATCATGAATACGGTGGGGGGTTTTTTCATCATGCTGTTACGATCTGATAGATTAGTATAGTGTGTGAGGAGAGAACAGCAGAACCTAAATCCAATAACTGAGTATGTGGAGCCACAGGCTCCGTGTTTACATCCAGGTCTATAAGAGCCATAAGGAGGCAGCAGTATAACTGAATCTGCTCCTGCAGCGTGATAGAAAAGTGACGCTTTATTCTTAGTTCGCATGGACATGTATTAAAAGTTTGAATGCACTGCAGAAACTTCACTTTTTTTTAGACAACAGCAGAAGTTGAGGCAAACTGAGAAATACTTTGCTACTTTATGTACATGGTGTTGTTTTTTTAAAGTATTGGTGGATACATATAATGAATGAATTATATTGAGAGAGGGTTAGGGTTAGTCTTCCGTATTGTGTTTGCGTTATCTACATAATTTTCTCTCTATTTTGTGCATTACTCTTCATAATAGCGATAAGTCCTAAGAGAGTGAGTGGTAAGGATGGTAGTGAGAAGAAGAAACACATGATAACCACGGAAATAAAGCATGGAATTGTCGATAAATATGAGCGTGGTGCCCGCTAAAGAAAGAATACAAATTGAAAAAAGCAAAAAAAACTTGAGTTAATTCTAAGTTTATGTAAGTTATGTAGTGTACGTGTAAGATACGTTACGGAATCAAGTGTCTACATAAGGACCAACTCTCTTCCCTCCCTCCTCCTCCATTAGCTGCTACTGTATCGTCTGTCTCGAAGGTAAGAACTCATAATTAAAACCACATTTTAGTGTATATCACAGGAATCCTTATATACTATAATTTACTTATACTTATAATTTTGTGTGTGTGTGTGTGTGTCTCTACAGCAATTAAAAACATGTTTTTTCCGTTGTTATTAGCACTAATAAGGGAGTTTTTAAGAGGGCCGGAAAAGATTCTTTTTTTTCTGTTATTTCTTATGGGAAAAATGTTTCGAGGTTCCACTGTACTTCACAAAGACCTTTGACCGGATACAGCATGCTGTGCTTTGGGCGAGAATGTGGGAATGTAACATCAGACCAAACCTGAGAATCAGAAGACCCATGTACAATAAGACCTCCACAAATTAGGTCAGCACAATAATGAGTGTGCTCCAAGGATGACTTCCTTCTCCAGCTCTTTTCAGTATATGTTTGGAACACATTATGGCGGAGACCCCAGCAGAACATGATGAAACCAGCAGTACACGGGGTAGAACAACCAGTAATCTTCATTGGATGATAACAAGAAAAGAATTAGTGATACTGGTTGATGGACTCGACAAAACTTCATGAGTCTATGCAATGGAAATTGATGCAAAAAAAAAAACAAACAAACCTTGTGACCAACATTGTCAACTAGCATCCCTTCAAACACACGGAGCACTTACATCTGATGAGGACTCTCATCGAGATCCTCACCAAATTATCACAAACAACGAGGCTGACAAAAACATTAGTCACAGGTCAAAGCTGAGACTACTGCGTTGACTCATCGTGTCCATCATCCTATCTAGTTACTCACGGACTAGAGCATCAACGGAGAAGAGGAAAGCTGGCATAAAAGTAGAGGTAAATAATATCCATGGCTCGAAATACATTAATGCTACAAGCTTTGGCTTTGTCCAATTAGTTATATATACTGTATATATGTATATACAGTATATACACTGTATATATAAATACACTATATTACCAAAAGTATTCGCTCACCCATTCAAATGATCAGAATCAGGTGTCCTAATCCCTTGGCCTGGCCACAGGTGTATAAAGTGCAAAGAGGTCGCCGACTTTCTGCACAGTCAATTGCTACAGAGCTACAAACTTCATGTGACCTTCAGATTAGCCCAAGTACAGTACGCAGAGAGCTTCATGGAATGGGTTTCCATGGCC
>NC_024320.1:7145770-7160463 GCF_000523025.1 Cynoglossus semilaevis
TGAAGCTGTAATAGCTGCAAAAGGTGGACTGACATCATATTGAACTCTGGGTTAGGAATGGGATGGCACTTCAGTTCATAGTAGGAGTCAAGGCAGGTGAGCCGATACTTTTGGTAATATAGTGTATATATGTTTACTGTGTGTGTATATATATACACACATATATATAGTGTATATATGTACATATGACTACACATATACATGTATGTGTACATTCCTTTTCTTGTCATACTTGTGTCACTGGATAAACAAAGGCTTAAGAACCACTGCACCAAGGAGACAAGGAACTGTCCATCAGCACCACATGCCGCTTCTCCTGCCATAGTCAAGGAAGTACAGAAAGGATGAAGGAGGAAAATGCCTTCTTGATGTCTTAGTCTGGGTCCAACTTTAGTCACTAAAACCATTTGAATTGTAGTTTAGTTCAAGTTGACAATATTTTTAAACTATTTCATCCAAATAAATATAAATTGGACTTAATCCAGTTGACACAAATGCAAAGACAAATGTATTTTCCTGTTCACTAAATTTACTCAACACAGCTTTAGGGACATTATAATGGGAATATATGTTTTATTGAGCATTGTTATTATTTGTATTATTACTGCATTACTTTTTAACGTATATACATAGACATAATTTGTAAACTCTGGTGAAAAAAAGCAAATACAGTATCAAAACACAATTTTTTGGCGATTGATATTTTCTTACACACCTTTGAATCACAGTTAAGTAACCGCCCGTACAAACACATAATGCTGCATGCGTAACGTTGTTGACATTTCACATGTTGCACAGAACTTGTGATGATATTTTGAGCACATTAAGGGTTTGTCTCTTTCTCATACAGTGTCACTTTTCCAACAACAATAACTTGGTCCATGAGGGGACTCAATGTTCTGTTCTGCTTCCCATCACTGAACTTGGACACTTCAAACACCACAGCTAAATGTGGAATTTATTTTTTAAGGATTCATTTTTTATTCCAAACTGCAGACTTGCTAAGAAAATTGGCCTTTTCTCCAAAAAAGACAAAAAGGGGGGCGGGTGTAAGATAATGTTCTCCAAACAAAACAAAAAAAATGTCACTGTGACATTTGTTCAGTATTAACTCATCATCCATGAGGCCCCCCAGCCACAAGTTGGTCTCCTGCTGATGTGTTTTGTGTTTTTTTCTTTCTTCCCTGAACTTCTTCACAACTCTGATTTGACTCATTTACCTGCTTTAATCTGTGTACATTTAATTGAACTTCTGGGAATCTATTAGAAAAGACAAGTGAGTCAGAGAGAAACGGCTGCAGCCTGAACCTCCGCAGGAGTTGTATTAAATTAGACTTCTGACAGAAATCTCATCAGTGTGAGAATCGAGGTCGTTATGATGCCTCCACTCTGTGAGACAATAACACCCTGGCTCTAATATATAGGTAGACTGGAATAGAATTCAAAGTAATTTAAAGATATCGTAAAATAAATGAGGCCATAATCATAAAACCTACACAGAGAGATTATATTACAATGAAGCCTGATAAAGAATAAGCCCTTTACCACTGGATCAGTTAATCAGACTTGGTTAACCCAAACAGGAGAAAATGAATCAGCTCATTTGAGGTTGAGACCCCTGACCTAATGCTTAATATATGCTCCCTATTATGTACATAATGTATGGCCGCGGTCCAACGTCATAGCCCACATATTCCCATACATGCTTTACATTTGGGATAGTTGTAAAACAATACACACACTAGAGGGCGGCACTGAGTTCCGAGCTAATTTCTTAGCCGACGTCAGTTTCCCTGATGATAAACATAACAAATAATGTGCCTTCTCAGAAAAAGGTCCAAACTGCTCTGTTTCATACGTTGGCGTAGCATCACAACACCCTGTAGCAAATTACACAGGTAACAAATGCGGAGGACAAACAAACAACAGCCCCATATGTGATTATCAACTAGACTTTCTCCTGCTTGTTTTGTGAATGTGGGAGGAAACCAGGTTACCTAGAAACACACACACACACAAAAAACTCATGAAAACTACATAACGGAAGACCTCAGTTCCCACCAGGGATTGAACCAGTAACCTTTAGCTGTAAGGCAAGAGCACCGTCCATTCAACATCACGTGTCTCTGTAAATATATCATGGAATTTTTAAATATTCCACAAGGCTTAGGCGAGTTAATCAGTGTCCATTCCACTGTTGAGGAGAACCCTGGAGGCCGAATGGATTTCCAAATCAAACAGCGAATGATCAAAATACACAAAGTTCTATTTTAGTAGAAAAATGTACCTAATAACGTGGCCAGTGAACGGAAGTGAACGTTAATATTTTGACGAGCCCTAAATTGTGTTTGCACTTTAGTCAAAAACTTTTATTTTATTTGAGTCTGTTTTTTTACAGAGACATCATTAAATTGTTAAACCTTTTGTGGGAGAAATGTTAATGTAATTAGTTTAATTGTCTCTAAGGAAGAAACACGGTAAGAAAATACTCTTTTGTTTTGTCTCCCCTGGACAGCAGAGGAAGGAAGAGAGACAGAGAGAGTGAGCGAGAGAAGGTAAAAAACAGTGTATCCCTAATTAGCTGATGAATAATAAGTGAGCTAATGGGCACCTCAAGATACCATCTCCAAATTAATGTGGTTGTGTGTTAAGCTGCTGGACAGCATTATTCAGCTGCACTACCCAAGCTTTTATTAGTGGCTGTAAACACACCAGTGTCAGGCAGTGACAACCCAGTGTCTGTCTGTCAGCATTCATGTGGGCCACCTAGAGACAACTGGCAGACAGATGTGACCCAACAATTTCAAACCCATGACTATTTAGTATCTTTAGCCCAGTCACTGAGCCTTCATTCATGAAAAAAGAGAAAACATATTTCCAGCAAACAGGAACAATTTGGAAAAAAGAAAATGCCTTTAACTGACCATAGGGTGGCGTCAATGCCACAAATGGGAGTCGGCTGCAGTAAAAACCCAATCAAGAGGTCATCAAGAAGGAGGACACCTTAAGGCCTAATGTAAAGCCTGAAGTTTGTTATAATCTCTTAAAATATTTGTTGCCTGCTGTTTGCTCGGTTGGATGTTTTAGTTTAACGTGCCCATTGGATACTTCCAAAATACCCCAGCTTAAATTCCCATGGAAAGTTTCTGGAAATGTGCCCCCCATCCCTTTCCTTCCCTTCCTTTGTAGCCCACAATGCACTGAACCAATTCTTCCAATTTCATAAGGAGAAAACCTTCAGAGGAGCTCCTCTGCTGCAGTGGTGGTTCCCATCACTACAGTGGGCAGACTCCTGTATTATTTTGACTTCATCATGGGAGCAGTACAAGTCCAGAACACCCCCACCCCCCACCAGCCTCCGCCTATAATTACAAGCTCTGTTCAATCCTTTGAAAATCTGTGGTGGTATCTGGAACCTTGATCAGGTCTATGACTCACAACGGAGACAAGATGCCTGGGCTGTAATGAAGTGACCACATGGAGTTGATTTGAGGTTTTCTACACTGGAATCCTGCCCTGGAAAGACGGGGAGGACCATTTGTTGTACCAGTGTGTACCAGTATACAGTCTCTGGTGCTGAGTACTTTTTAAGACCTAAGCCGTGAAATATCTAAGTCAGCTTTTTAAAATCACATTCTTCGCCTGAGTTTATAAATGTTACTTTGTGACACTGACCACGTTAGTGACTAATAGGGTTGGTGTGAAGCGATACTCTGGATCGGGATCAGTCCAATATTGGTCAAAACGCCAAGATTGAACATCTACAGCCCGTCTGATCTGATTCCTAAGCCCAAACTTTGCACGTCGTCGCCTCAGCAACGGCAGCATGATGACGGAGAATAGATGGAATCAGATTGATATCAGCATTTGGAGATACTCCAAGTATCATATCGGTATCGGACATGAAAAGGTTGGATCGAGTCATTTATGTGCTTTTCACATTTGCATTCACCAAGGTTTTCACTCACCACCACCGTTAGCTAGAACCTTCAGGGTGTGATTACCACGACGACGATCATCAGAACAGGCTACACATCCAACCATTTGGTGGTTTCCAAACCTCTTAGTGTGTTAGTGTTGTGGTTCAGGGCCAGTGCGTGCAGCGTGACAGGGAGAAAGTGTGTGTGTAAACAGGTGGAGGGGTCATTAGGATGCACAGCAGGATGTGGGTTTGAGTCTGGAGTCTTTAGGCACAGATTAAGACTGTGTGTCAGATTTCCAAAACTGTTTACTTTCACAAAATCATCCACTGGTGACACCAGACTGCAGACACACATTCACACTGCTGTGAGCTGTGTGTTTTTGAGGGTTAGACAAAGACAGCTGGCGAGTTTTCTTTTTCGCTAAAATGTTTTTTTTTTTACCTTATTTTTAACAACCTGCTGGTCCTTTGTAAAGTTTTACCTGTTTTACCACATTTTTCTTTTAGTTCTTCCTAATCCTGCTGGTCCTTTGTAAAGTTTTACCTCACTTTTCTTTTAGTTCCTCCTAACTTGTAACAACAACAAATGTTGGTTTTTATAATTTTGTTAATTTATTTTGATTATTTCAAGTAGTACTATGATTCATATCATATTTCTGGGATCAAACTGACCTTTAGTTTCTCTATTTTTATTTTTTTTGATCCTCATGTGTTCCTTCGATCCTAGGTGGGTCACCTAGACCCAATGTGCCTTTGTGTGTGTGTGTGTGTGTGTGTGTGAATGCTCCTGTAGTGCACGGCTTGTGCCAACCTTTCCTCATATTCATTCATACTCTGATTCTGGGACAAGATGAAAATTTGTTTGACGAAGGGTGTGTACACAAATGCAAAGGACAACGGAAGGGTTGAATCACATTTTAAACGTTTTCTGATGATTTAGACCTTTATCTGCTAAATATGTGAACGATTTTGACATAAACTTTTTTTTAGTTTGTTTTTTTCCTTTTGTTTTGTTTTGTTTTTTTTTGTGAAATATATAACCGAAATCCAACAATTTGTTTGGCTATTTATCAGAGGAAGTATCATAGATTAGTATTACACTAAGCATTTTTTCAGTTGATGAGTTCCCTGCATTCGTCCATGAATAGGTCAATATTTTCATAAATAATTCAATCTTTTTAGAATTAAATAATTGTCTGAATAATATAACATTCTGTCCATTAGCTTTCAGCTAGCGCTAAAACATAAATGAATTCTGCAGCCTAAACATATGACCTGAGTTCTTCTACAAATGATCATAGTTTTGTTTTCCATTATTCTCTCAGGGCCAGGTGAGAACGATCCAAAGTCTGTGGAGGTCTGGCTTCACGCTGCCTGACTGAATCTCCAGACTCATGTGCCACCGTCGTCACACCGCTGCAACACAACAATCCCACATCACCACAGGAGGAGGTGTTGCTGCTCCTGAGGTTTGTTGAATTGGTTTCTGAGGAACTCAAACACAGACAGTCTTCTCAGGACGCCACGTCTCCGGAGAACTTCACGGATTAACAAAGCCGAGGCGACAGACAGGACGGGGAGAGTAAGTGAGTTTCTCCCTTACACATGTAACAAGCTGAATGTCACCTGACTGTCGTTCTACATGGAGCATCGAACAGAAATCTGTCACACAACCAAGAACGATTGCACTTGAAATAATCTCTCCTCAAGTTAGGTTCAGTGGAGCATTTCTGTCAGCAGAAGGTCAAGCAGGACTGAAAGCAGAGGAAGAAATTAAAGACAGTGGGAAACAACAGATTTTACAGAACAGCTAGTGCGGTAAAATGCCCCTGAACGCCACATCGCCAATTTAACTGCTGCTAACAACCAACTGATGATCCATCACACTGGTGAGGCGAGAATCACGGCTCAGTTCGACAATAAGGAAGAGAAATGCACTTTCAAAACGCTCGTCACTCACATGTTTTTTTCCCTTGCTACAACCCATCCTCTCCAAAGATGTTTGTCCACCAAAAGGACCACAATACAGCAGCACAGCGCCCCCTTTTTGTACAAACAGCTATAGGTCACCACTGCAATTCCCACAAACAAGCTTTTCTCACTGAACAAATGAATACAAGTACACATTAGTGTTGAGCCCAAAGAAAACATTGGAATTGAAATGTATTTGTCCTGCAAAAAGAAAGAGGTTGGCATTTAAACCACAAAAGCAAATGGAGGTTTTTGTCTGTCCATCTGGCAAAAATAAGGATTTGAGGTGCTTTTTTAAATTTTTTCCAATCGAAAGCTCTTGAGTAATTATTCCTGTGAACATATTGGTTATTAGTCTGCCCTCTTCTCTTCTTCCTTTTAATAGAGAAGCTGATCTCAAGCATGAAAAAATGCTGTGCAGAAACGGTCAGATAGTTTGGGGATTAATGAGGAATCAGGGAAGTGAAGCACAACAGGAGGAAATGCCTCTTAAAATTCATTTCCAAACCTGATAAAAACTCATCAGTGCTCACATGTAGCAGGAGGGATGGAGGGCGGGGAGGGAGTGGGTGAGGAATGGAGAGTATGGGAGCAGCAGAAGAGGAGCTCCTGCTGCTTCAGAGGAGTTGATGCCAGATGGTGTTTCCACTGTAGAAATGAAGAGACTGTTGAGCTGTTCGGTCATCCGTCTGTGCTAACGCAATCTCAAACTCAGCCTTAAGGTTTCTAGGATCATCACTCAGATGTAGGGTGGTTGTGTGTCCCTCCTCCACAGGTGGCTGCAAACACAACTGTTCATCAGAAGCTGATCTGGTGAAGTGGGACGTTCCGATTGCTCAGGTGGGAAGTTCCAGAGGGAAAAACCTGGCAGTTCTGTTTCAGTAGAGCAACTAATCCCCTCGAGAAGAAGAAAATGTTTTTTTGTTTTTTTTTTTTTAAAGAGAAGGAGCTGATTTACATTTTAATTGTAGGGACTGGGTTCCCTCATGTTCCGCTGCAGTGAAGCTGGAGAAACAGCGACGCCTGGAAACATGAAGGTCTGATCTGGGCTTAAGTGACTGGTGCAGATATTTAAGCACTGTGAACAAATGGACTGAGGAGTGATGCAGCACAGACATGTCTAGGAGAAGTCTGCCGTGGAGCTCATGTGCACTGTGTGATGTATTAAAAACACAAAATTCAGTTTTTAATCCTTGAAAAGTTCAACCCATTACTTTGTAGTTGATGCTGTTTTGTCAAGAAAAGGCTGCAAAAATGAAAACCAAATTCACAGTAAATCTGTCCTAATATTTCCTTCTAATTTTGAACTGAGCCTCTGAAGATCTAAAATTCAGCCACAACCCATTACAGAGCCAACTCTGTTGTTCCAAGAGGGTCCTCTTCTATTTCCATTCTTCAATTTTTTATGTACTAATACTTATGTATAATTTCATTGATTTTTATTTTTATTAAAGTACTTGAATTTACCTAAAGATTATTTTAAGCTATTTAATTAATTTGTTTATTTTATTGATAGGATAAACTCTCCTCTCTTTTTTGTCTAGCTGATTGAATGCTCATTAAAAAATAAATCAGATGTTACTCAACAGTTACTCAGTACTTAGTAGTTTTTTCACCAAGTACTTTTTTACTATGCTCAAGTAATTATTTGGATGACTACTTTTTACATCTACTTAAGTAATAATACTCTGAAGTAAAAGTATTTTTACTTGAGTACAATTTTTGGCTACTCTCCTCACCTCTGGTGACGTTTGACGTCAAGATGGTTGGTGTGACTGACAACAGCCAGGGTGAGATGACCTACTGTGGTGACCACAGAAGGAAACAGCAGAATGAAGCCATTTTTTTTATGGCATGTGTACTGTATTTTATATATACATATATAAATAAAGAGCAACATTTCCTACATATCAAGAGTTAAGAAATAGTGATGAACACCTGAGTAAGCTGATGCTGTCTTTACTACACAGTGGCACAGAAAGACGCTCTGTTTGTCTTTTGGCTCCACCGTGATAGGAAATTCACTCAGAGGAAACCTTACCTGAACCTAACTGGACCAGCACAGAGAGTTAAACTCAGTGAATATACTAACTCGATCGACTGTCAATAGCGTCACTGATTAAACACACACACTTCTCTGAAATGAAACAGACAAAGGACAAGGAACGTTGTAATTAAATAAAATCCTTTTGTCTGTGACCGTCCTCATTCCAAATCTGCATCTAGAGTCCCCTCCCCCCCAGTATTTCTAAAAAAGGACTCAAAATGACTTTGTGTATCTCTCTTTATCTCCAGAGACAAGGACAGACATGAAACCCCGAAGGACAAGAAGACACAAAAGACAAGAAGACACATTTTCCCAAAAGACATCAAAAAGTACGTTCTTTCATTGTTTTTCCCCAAAGAGAGATGAGATTCTGGGTGTTCTGAGGAGTTTTGTTCGCAGACAGTAGAAACACAGACACTTTAGGCCAACGTTTAGCACAGCAAGACTTAGGAAATGTATAGCTGGCAAAAAATAAATAAATAAATAAAAGCACAAAAAGTACAGACTTCAAGAGAACAGCAAGTTATTTTTCAAGCACGCAGAGAAACTGTAGCAGGCTTTTGTGAAGGGAAGCGCTGGGTCTGCACAACCTCATCATCACTGACCACTTCATTACAGCTAATGGTGCACGGTGCATGCACAGAGGCAGAGGAGAAAGGAGCAGAATAAGAAGCCACGTTTTGGAAACCAAATGCACCCCCACCCCCGAACCATCCCAAAAGAACAGAGAAGTGAATCATGAAAAATTGATTATTCTGTTTCCGTTAGCCTCCATTGTCCAGTGCCATCATTGAAACTGCTCACGTCTCACACACACACACACAAGCTCACAGGCTCTGGGGGGAAATCAGGGCACTTGAAAAAAAGTTGTTATTTAGCTGAAAAAATATTAAATAAGCTTGAAATCACCATTATTGTGATGAATATGAAAGAACTTTTAATAAAACTTGTGGTTTTAGGAAGTTTTTTGGAGATACTGTAGAAACTACCAACAGTGTCTCTCTTCAAGCAGCAAACGGACTATTATTGACTCTTGGTGTAGGTCTGATTTATACCAGCATGGGGTGCTAATGCTATATTTTGCATTCATTCAGACTATTTTTTAACTAAAGTTAAATTAATTTGGGAGATAAACAAACAATGCCCATCAATCACAAATAAACAAATGAGAGCAGACCTGGCCACCTTGTGGGGTAGCAAAGTAATGCACCCTCAGGTGAGAGTACATCACTTTAACCTACATGTAATATGGAGCACTACCTAACCCCTAAAAAGTCTAAAAGAGGAAATGAAAAACTGCTAAATGTGTACACAGAGGTATCGTTTATTACAGAACTGCACGTATTTAAGAAAGTATTCGTTTATCCATGGTTTCCGGAAACGGAAATTTTGTACATGAGATGGTTGTTAAACGAAGGCTAAAACACAAAAGCCAACAGCAGAAGATACTGCAGTATCCTTAACCAAAACAGCCAAAGTCAATAAAAAAATGTATTGACTAAAGTATGAGTCAGGAATCTGCATGACACACAATTAAATTCCACATCAAGGTTTTTGTTGAGTTAGCACATTTATTCCATGTAAATAAAAAAAAGGCAACGTTGCAGAAATATATAATCTCATATAGAGTGGTTGTTTAGCACTGTTTAACCTGAGAGAAGACATGAATTTATAATAAAGGAGTGTTTTGCCACTACTGTTAAGAAATGCAAGAGTTTGGTGTAGTAGTGTTTTCACCTGCAGCAACGCTGCCCTCTGTCTACATTTTCTTTTATATTCATTCCTTCATATTCTACCAGTTTTCAGTGAAGAGACTGGAGCTGTGGACATCATCGGGGGCGGAGTTACAACCTGGATATTGTCATTTATTTAGAGATTCAATCATTCACACTCAAATTCAAACCTATGGTCAAGTTAGAGGAAACACTTAGCCTAATGCTCAATATATGCTTCCTGTAAGTATGTCCGCTACAAACATCACTGGCCACAAACTAACGCACGCCTTAAGTTTGCCATGGTTGTCAAGCAAGGCAGCCACTAGGGGGCGGTGCAGAGTTTAGAGTTACTTTCCAGGCTAATGTCATTTTCTCAGACAATATCATCCCGGCAGCGGTGGAGCAGGTCCATTGTTCACTCTTAAATTCACACCTGTGGTCTATTTAGAGTGAACAAATAACCTCTTGCTGTGGATTGTAGGACTGTGGGAGGAAACGTACACGTATGGAAAGTCAATACAGAATAAAGCATCAGTTACTGATGACGATTGGACTGGTGATCATCTTCTTAGACACTTAATTAAATTCACACCTTAGGAGAGTTGGTTGACAACAGATATTTAAATGACGACTGTTGTTGTCAGCTCTTGTCAGGTAACATTTGAAAAAGAAAAAAGAAGGCAGCAGATGAGGCAGGGATGCGATCTGCACTTTGTTCAAGTCAGCGAAACACAAAGAGTGATCTCAGATGGTCATGTGACTCTGTGCTGATGGTGTTGCTTAGCACTTACCAGTACATTCAGGGGAGGTATCACAGGAAGACTAATGGCCCTCAGACTGCAGTCGGCTCACAGGCTGCAGCACTGCTTCTGGCCTGCATGTGATACATCTCTATCTTAAAAGAAAAAAAACTGCTAAGGTTTAACCTTGCCTGCTATTTTCTCAGTCGTGGTAAAGGGGAGAAAATCTCTGCACTCGCTGCAACTTCTCATCCGAGGCGTCACAGCTACGTTCTTGGAGGCAGAGTTCACTTAGCTTGACAGAAGGTGACAGGTTTGAGCTAGAGCTGCTCGACCACGGTGTTTACATCAGTCACTGATGTTTACAGGGAGCAGAAGAAGAAGCAGCAGCATTCTGTTACTGCCTTGGTCAACAGTAAGAAGAACTTCAGTTTGATCCCTGGGTCTGTAGGGACATATAGAGACATAATGGCTCTGTGTCCCTAAATGTGGCTCCATGATCTGGGATGCCAAAAAAGGGATACCGATTCTAAAAACCCATGATTAAGAGGGGCTCCCAATTAAATTATAATACCGACCAATCATATGACACTAAGTTCAAAAGTACCATCAAAATGCTTGAGTTTCATGTAAAATAGCATCAAAAAGACCAGCTGTGTTAGATTCCCAGTAAAAATCCCCTTCATGGCGCCCGTAAATTCCTAACGGTGCCCCTGCCCATGATAGACTGGAGAACTGTCCATGGTAGACCACACCCTTACCAAATGACTGCTGGGAGTAGCTCTAACCCTACCCCCTAATGAATTACTCAATGCTAGCTGCTTCCCACTGTAAATATGTTACGACCGATGCACTAAACATATTCATAACTTCTGACTATGAGCCGAAAATAAAAAGAGAAAACACAAACAGAGGTTCATAACTTCTGACTATGAGCCGAAAAGAGAAAACACAAACAGAGAGCAACGTCATGCACTTCTGGTGGCTTTATTTTATTATAATTAAGGAACGTTCTTTTTAAATGATTATATGAAGTAATTCTAGAAATCTCTGTACCTTAAATAATAAATAAGTTTCGAATGAATCATTTTCGAATTAATTTCGTTCTAATATAAGACCACCTACGACATAAACAATTTTCTACTTGTAACAAAAAAAAGAATTACCCTTTTTTTTAAATGTATTTATTTGTAGCCACAGCTCTGTAAAATGGTGCAGAATTCCTGAATAACACAGTGCTGAGATAAAGTGACCTTTAAAAATAAAAACAGCACCGATTGAGTCAGTACCAGGGAGCAGCAGACCATGATGTCATGGTTTTGGTATTCACTCCAGCACTGGTGCTTCACACTAGTAGAAAACAAGGATCGCCTTTGTCTGGTGGAGTGTGTGTGGCACTTTTTATCATTCATTTCCACCAAATAGTACCATTAACAGGGAACAGTACCATGAGCGGGGGCTAGGAACTGAGTAAAAGCACTAGAACTGTTGGACGGTCCCTACTTTAGAGCCAGGACTGTTGGAAAGCACACCATCAAAGAACTTTATGTCTGGCTGGGGAACTGGCTGCATTTTATAACTGATGGATTTTTATGAGATTTCATTTCATTTCTTTGTCTATGTGTCAGCAAAAGTCAGACTCCAAACACCAGCAGCAGCTGAAGCTGCAGCCAAGAAGCCTTTTAGGTATGTTAACAATCGGATCGTTACCATCAGAACATCTGACCACTAGGTTGCCAAACGGTGGAGGTGTGGTTAACGACATGGACTTGATACAGTAAAATCTTTCCACAGTATGAAAAAGGGGCAGCAGGATCAGGCTTAACTGTTCACACTACATTTACCACAGGTGTGAATGTGAGTGACTGGTTGTCTCCTGTGTGGACTAGAAAACTGTCCATCCCTCTCTCAACATAGCACAGTTTGGATTGGCTGCCCATTCCACTTACTCCAATTCAATATTTAGTCACAACTTACACAAATGAACAAAATATGGATGAAAATATAAAGAAGAACCTGAGATAAACCCAGAGACAGAATTGAAAAAAACTATAAAATAAATAATGACAGTAATATAGCTACAAGAAGAAAAAACACAGTGCCTGCCACAGTTCCACAGCATACTGAGTTGTTCTACTGTAGGGTCATTTCAGAAACAGTGCAGGAACGACTATGACTGTGAATGTGCCCCTTGACTATACTTTCAATTCTGAATGTGTGCATGGGTGGAGGCTTGACTATACTTTCAATTCTGAATGTGCTGTGTGCATGGGTGAAGAGACAGAAAGGTGGGCAGGGTTTACCACAGGGAGTTGATGGAGAATGTCTAATGTGGAATGACTAATCCAGAAAAAGTCAGAAAAACGTCCTCAGCTTCTCCATCACAACTGATATCCCGGTGGATATAAAGTTTCATATGGCTCGCAATTCCCTCAAAACTATGGCACTATAAAAAAAATGTACGTACAAATTTGGTCCACCAATATTGGACCGAGATCTTAGAACAGGGCTGTCCAAACTTTTATGGCTTGGGAGCTACTTTCCAAATGACCAAGGCCAAAGTGATCCACCTATTGGGCACCACTGCCTTAAAACAATAATGTCTCTGTATCTAGAACTTTAACTATTTAAACCATTTAACTATAGTCTCACGCACTTTATTTTTCTATGTCTGTTAACTATAGTCTCACGCACTTTATTTTCCTATGTCTGCTGCACCAAACGCCAAAGCAAATCTGTCAATAAAAACTGTTCTGATTCTTATTCCGACTCTAATCTATTCTCAGTTAAATGTCAGTACAGCTCTTATCTTTGTTTATTTTTACTCCCTTTTTTATTTTAAGTAGCTGTTATATTATTGTTAGCCCTTTTAAAAGATCTGGTTCTTACAGCCCTGCTCTATAGGAACGCAAATGACTGTTCGGTTTCTTTGTTGCCTAAATTAATTAAATATTGTTATAGTTTTCTTTTTTAAATGTAACAAAAATCTACAAAGGATAAATAAGAGAAATTAATATTATTTACCATCCAATCATTATTAACCCCCAAGATTCTAGTGTTTGGGTGAAAATGACCACCGTTGTAATATTGATTGTTTAAACACTTGATTTCAGTTTTTCCAGTCATATAGTGACGGCCATGCTCCGAGACACTATGACATCTGGACATTTGTTTGTGTTCCACGTTGTCCCTCAACATCTTAAAGTACATTCAAAATGGCATCGAGAAATATTTCATAAAAATTCATAAAACAGTTCTCATCTCGTCCTGTGGTGATGAGAGTTGTTTTAGGCACAAAGACATTCCGAGGAATTCTACAACAGAGGGATTCACTGATGGAAACAGCTTCTAGAAAAGTGTTGATAACTGAGATTTAGAAAAATCAGTTATCACAGAACAATAAATCTGGCTCCTGTTGTTAAAACATCTGGAAGGTTCCAGCTTTGAGAACATGACATCACAGCCTCAGTATCAAGTCACAGGTCACGGGGTCACGAGGGTGACTTGTGAATATCTCAATCTCCTTTAACCTCCGTCTGAACCGAGTGTGGTGGCTCACTGACCACGTCTGAGTCAGCGTGGGTCTCACAGTGGCTTCATTCATTAGTCACAGGAAACAAACAGGCAGCATTCTTAGGGGTGGTCTGATAGGTGATCAATGGGGACTTTGATTTGGTGGGACATTCACAGTGAGCGTTCACAGTCCACACAGATTGGCTCTGGTGGTTTTCTTAATGAATGTAGTTGTTGACTCAATTATAGTCTAATTCCTTGTGCATTGAGAACTATTTTTTAGATTTTTTTTTTTTTTTTTTCCTAAGCCTCTCAGCTTTGGTGAGCTGCACTGTGTATTACTACAGTACACTGGGCTGCAGGGTGGTGTTAACATTCACAACAAGTATTTTCTCTTCCCTGGAAGATCAGCCTTAAAAAGGACAGGAACCGAGAAGAGCCGTCACATCACTGATGCCTAGGTGTCTAACCGCGAGACGTTCACTGCATCAAAGCTCTGCCATGGAAACATGTGGAAAACCCCACGCTCCTTGAAATGATGCACGTGTGCAATTTATGCACGGGCGCTTGGAGGAATTGTTACCATGTGCTGAAATGATGATGCATTTTGGGACTATTTTACCATCCGTGAAGTTCAACTTGACTCATCTCAGAAAGAGCTGACCCCAGAGCATCGCAGCTCCGAGCACGTAAGTACAAATAACAATGTATGTAAAAACTTACCACTCCTGTGTCCAGCTGCTCCGTGGTCTGGGCAGGAGCCGCTCCAGTGGCAGCGGGCAGCC
>NC_024320.1:7161610-7208001 GCF_000523025.1 Cynoglossus semilaevis
CTCCCCCAACATCAGCAGCAGCAGCGGCGGCAGCAGCAGCAGCATCACTGGAGAAATATTCCTCATCCACTTATGAAGACCTGGATAGAGCATGATGATGATGATGATGAAGATGATGGTAGTGGTGGTGGTGGTGGTGGTGGTGGTGATGATGGAGCCCCTATGACAGGCAGATCCTGCAGGGCTCTGGATCCGAGCCCGACACCCGCATCCACGGACGGATCAATCACACGCAGACACTCCGGGTGAGAAATACACTCAAGTCTACCTGACTGTGGAGCGAAGACACGTGAAACACATGAAACCCAGCATCTGGGAATCTTTGCCGGCGGATCATCCGGAGCAGTTTGTGAGGACTTTTACTTTTGCATCAAAGTGATTTGGAGCACTGACAAACTCTGCTTTGCTCTGTTTCCGTCCCGTAGTTCGAAGAAATAAGTCCGCCAGAGAACAGCACAGTCCCCAGCTGAGTCTGCGGCGCTGAGTGTGTGGATTGAGAGCAGCTGTGCGTGTTTGTAATAAACTGACCATAAAGACGGCGAACACAACGACGCAAACGACTTCCGGTAAAACCTGTTACAATAAAGCTCCTAACTCGTCACTCGATAGGATGTCATTTTCTTTTAACCAATGCCATTTTTGAAAGTCTATTTTGAAACTTTTATGATTATTTTGACTTTTATTTAATCCATTGACAAACAATTAAAAAATTACGAACAAGGTTTCCCACACACTTTTCCATCAGAGAAATCTCTCTATGATAAATTCTGGACGGTGTCTTTGAATCAAGTTCACAACCTATCCTTGCTCTGTCTAAGAAATGTAGTAATCCTGAATGTGGTCTTCCATTTTTGGGAAAATAATAATAAAAAAAAAAATCAGATGGCACTAGATGAAACCTGTTGCAAACCTTTGATAATTTAATTAAACACATTTCAGTTTATGTTGAAAATGTGAAATCTGATCTGATTCTGTGTTAAACTGATTATGTGATAAATATCAATTTGAGTGTGGATTATTTCAAAATAATTTATTATTATAATAGTAACTATAAATACCTGTAGTAGCATGTTTACTTTTTTCCATATGTTTTTTAATGCAATTTTTGCTGAGCTTAGACTGGACTAAATAAAAATCTTAAATTAATTAATTTACACAGGAAATGTTCTCATTGATAAGATATTAATTATATGGGAAAACACACTTGTATAACCAGACCCCAACCAAGTGCCTGTTCATTAGATAACATTTCCCTGTTGGCTCATAAATTACACAGTAATTTGCTATACCCGCTAAATTCTTTATTGCGTGCTCTTATTTTGAAATCAGACTCTTCAAACTTCCATTTCGCTGTTGGGTGTTTTCCAATGAATTTATCCCGCTGCCTGTGAGAGCATTTAAAATGTGTTTAGTTTCGAGAGAGTAAAAATGAAATTTTGATTTATGCAAATAATGAAAAAGGTCGATGTTGTTTATATGATCTAAATCACATGTGTCAAACTCAGGCTCAGGGGCCAAATCTGGCCCGCAGTGTAATTATATTTGGCCCACGTGATCATATCAAATGTGTACTAGAGTTGACCTGCCAGTATATAGCACCTATATACTTAACAGCCCATGTCTTACGTCTACATAACTACCCATACTCTGGGTATACATCTGCTATTTTTTTCTACCTTTCTCTCCTTGTTTATTTTTGTGAATTCTGACGTGAGTCAACTCCACGTCCAAAGTCACTCAATCAGCCTGGAGTCCTCAATTAAAATAAATGAAGTCAGGGGAATCTGTTGCCTTAATTGAAAAATCTAAAAGTGGAAACCAGCAATTAGGTTTTTATTCTCACTTCTAGACACAAATTGTCTCTTGATTGGAGACAAAAATCCCTCAACCGCATCAGCCGAGTTCAAGACCCCGATATGGAAATGATCCATCCTTGTGAAAAAGTGCTCCGTCAGGTTGTGAGTCCTGATTAGTTCAAGCAGCTACTGACCTGAGGACAACTCTGCACGGCTGCGCTCACACCTCCCTGTGGAGGCCGAGCGTAAAAGAGCATCAGAATTTTAAAGAGTCAAATATTATTGTTGCTGCAGCTGAGAATCACAGCACGCTGTCTCCAGGACGCCGAGGTGAAATATGTGCTGTAAATCCCAAATGACGGAGCAGATCCACACTAACTCAGTGACCACCTACACCCAGCATCTTCACCAGGCCGTGTCCGCTTTGAGGGACGGCCTCCTTAACCTCGCTGCACTGTCATTAATGATTCACAGCCCACAGTTATTATACCACAGACTCCTGACTGGACTGCAGAGAGTACACGTGGTCTTCAAACGCCCACATTCACAGCTTATTCAGCAGGTGATTTACAGCTGCTGCTCTTACATTTGCATTTCAAATAGCATTCTGGGAAATATTTAATTGGTGTACTATCTTATATCAGTCACAGGTTAAGCGTTTTTTTTTTTAAGGATGTCAAAACCTTTTGTACAGTTTTCACAGAAAATACTTGTGGGCAAACATCGACATGCTAACGCATTAGCTTTTAGCTAATAAACATAGGGAATGTAGTGTCCGTAGTCGGTACTGTATCACATCACAGCTGCAGGTTAAATAGTAAGACTCACACAAACCCAGTCTGAGTGCCATGATTGGTCCTCTGACCAGACTTTTGTTCTACCAAGGCAGAGATTCCAGCTTACGGCCTGCGGGCGGCCCATGAACACCCAGCCTGTAGCAAATGTATATATCAATACAGGTGACAATTTGCTACCATTGGACCTTTTGTCATTATTGGACATCTGACTCTAATGATGTTGGCAGTGGTGACCCTCAGCTTATTAAAAGTCTGAGACCCCTGTGCTAAGACCACCTCTGATTCAGGACACTGTACAGGAAGTCAGTGGACACTCAAATAAAATGAAATAAAAATCACATTGTCTGTCTTACATTACAATTTCATTTTCATTTTGGAATCCGATCATGGGCCGGGTTGGATGTTACGGTGGCCCGGTAGGGCCCGCGTGCCGCCAGTTGATATTTAGCACTGTAAGTCAAGGCACTCAACTGTGATTTTTTTTAAACACAGAGATTTTCCTTTTTTATTCAAACAAAGCACCAGTTTATCTGCACTGCAAAGATTCTGTGGCGCTCATCACAATTTCAAAACCCTGAGGAAAGCAGAAAATTTATCAGACTGCAGAGACAATCTGCAAGAAAACACACGCGCACCAGGAACATTAAACACTCTGCACAGGGTTTTTTCCTGCAATTTCCATGTTAATACTGCACAAAATTCACCTGACATGCAGGAAAAGTTCAACCTTGTTCAGCATGTCCATGCACAAAATGGAAACATATTTCCCCAGCGTGTCCCATTATTTATTCGGATCCATTACAGCAGTCATTCATCACTGGTCCGGAGGAGAACGACATGAAAAATGTGATTTTTCACTTCTTCTTTTTTTTTTTCTCTGTCATTCTTTTGTTTTTGTTCAGTACCGTTACGTTTTGTTGTCTCGGAGCTGCAGGCGTCAAACTTCTCAACTTTTGCTGTTTCCCTTCAGAGCTGTACTCAGCAGGTGAGAAGTTGGTCTCACGCTCACCACATCAACATATTGGAAGTGGCTGCAGGCAAAGGCTGTCATGTCGAAGGGATAGTTTTCAGATTCTTTGGTGTCTGTCTCAGATAGTTGCGTGTCTTTTAGTCAAAAGGTTTTAAGACGTTCAATTTTGAAAGGGCGTTGAGTTTGTGTTTTTGTTCCATCATGTTTTTCAACCTTTGACGGACAACACATTTTTAACCAAACTTGAAATGAAAGATGTTAAAATTATTAAAGTGCCCCAACAGGTTTTGATAAAGTACCTTTGTCTAATTTATAACTTTTCCCCAAAACTGAAAGGACATTTGAATTGACCTGGACTTCAGTCCTTTGGCTAAAACTCCCAAAAAATGATGGAAGCACAGCTTTAAAAGGTCATTTTGAAATCCTAGCACACTGGAGTTTTTAATCCACATCGAGTCAGAGTAAATTAAAGCAGATCATTGGACTTTACCAAGTGGACTGCAATTTATTACAAGGACAACTGAAACGAGTACTTCCTTAATCTCTTCAGCTAAAAATCTATTTAAAAAAATATTATTATGGAGTTCAGTATGGGTGATTCAGTGAAGTAGAAACTTCAGTTTTTGCTCATGTTCAGACAGAAATAATACAGTTGAAGACCTCAGATTCAAACAACAGCACACTGGGAAACACTCTAAACTCACTCATTCGTCTTCTATCGCTGGAAACATTTGGGGGCTGCAGGGGCGCTGAAGAGTAAAACAAAACTGCAAAAGGCTGTGTAGAGAGTACCAAAGTAACCATATTTACTACAAGTACTGGAAGAAGTTGTGATGGAGAAGAAACTTTCTCTGAGGGCAGTATGAGTGGGCAGCCAATCACAGCATTCATGTGGGTGAGGGTGGGGTAGCACCCTGGACAGTTCCTCAGTCTGTTGACAGGCCACATACAAAGGCCGACAATCATTCACACTAGTTTATTTGTTAGAAAATCATAACCTAAATAAAAAAATGTTTCTTTAAACAACAGTATCATAGCTTCTGTTTGTGACCTAAAATGGTCCCAGCATCCTGGAACAGTTTTGCCAAGAAACTTACAACTCACAACTCACAACCCCCTGCTTCATGTGGACGTGGAGTGAATAGAGTTTGCTCTTATGAATAATTTCACTGAATATTGATGTATGTATGCGTGTGTGTGTGTGTTGAGGCTGTTTAAGCAGGGAGACAGTGTTTGATTGTGATTGTTAATTACTTTATTAATAATGCATTATGTATTCACAGTGTCAGCTCCACTTAATGGGCTTCCATTGTTAACACTGGGATATTAAAAACCAATAACGCGCACATTAATCTCATATCTGCACTGCACACTGATTTGCGTGCATGGGTGTGTGTTACCTACATTTCTTCTCCATCTTTATGTTTGTATTGCCTCACCACTCGCTCAAACTCAAGCACCATCTCCGTACTGTAGCTAAACAACAGCGTCATTGTGATGCTAATAATCACAGGGCCGTATGTGAAGAGCCACTGCTTGTCCAAAACATCTTTCACTGTCTGTTATCAGTTAAAGTGATCATCAAATATGCTGCGCACTGTATTTTTCTCGTGGTGAATTATCTCCAGTAATCAGCGTCAGCGATGCTACATTCATCAGTCATCATTAGAGGCTTAATTATGGTATTATTAAAAAAACAGACTTTAATCAAAACAGATTCACCACACAGCGAGTGGGGACAAAGGCCTGTTCCTGAGGACAGGTTATGCAAGGCCACAGGCAGCCAGTACACGCTCACGTTGCAGGAATAGTGGCTTCCTGTACGAAAGACATGTTATTTCAAAGTACAAATATTTTTATTTCTGAGTTGGGGTTGGGGTGTATAGATGTTGGCGTACCTGACATGCATTATTGGGCAAGGGCGGGGTACACCCTGGACCGTTCACTCGTCCATCACAGGACCACATACTGTCAACCATCTACACTCCCATTCATACCTGTGGTCAATTTAGAATTAGTCATTGTCTTTCCACAGGCCATTAGCATTGTACATTAGCAAGTACTTTGCAACATTATAAAAAAGAATGCATTTATTTTCAAACAAAAAGTATGTAGTTGATTAAAAGGATAAATACAGTGATTATTGTCACCATGAACTAGTTAAAACTAAAATTTTCACTAGAAAAGAAATTCTAGAGAGAATTTCACGTCCAGTTGCCCAACGGACTAATTAAACATGTGACTGCCTCATGTCGGTGCTTTAGATGTTTTTATGTCTATGAAGTTCTACTGTTGTGTCCTTGTAGTCACTAGAAAATGTAGTAACTTTGGAGGTTAATGAAAGAAAAAAAGTTTTGTTAAAAACCTTCGTGCCTCAGTGGTACCTAAATTGGGGAGAAGGGCTTCTCATAGGGGCATTGCAGAATGACAACCGCAAGGTGAATCAATATCAGTTTTTCATTTCAATACAAAAGTAATCTCACCTTGAAAAGAATAAAATAAACAGTAAACAAACTGGAGTTCACTGCAGTCTTCCTCTTATTGTAACTAAATTTGAAAATCATCACATACAAATAAATCAGGAATTAAAACATATATAGTACCAAATGAAAAGAAACAGTGCAAAGCCACCCCCCCTTCCATGTTTTCATACCACTTAACCACTGACGATAAATTCACTTCAGTTTTCCTGCATTAAACATAACCTCAGTTATGTGCCAGTTTCCTTCGGGGTCAAAACAAATATAAAGCAAATGTTCTGCTTCTATGTTTATTTTGTTATTCATGTGGCTCACATTCAAAATAAGGGTTCAACCCAAACGATCCCCAGAGACCCAGCTACACTGCTTGCACTCTTTTTAACTTTACACCCCCAATAAAACTAAAAGTGCACTCCCCTGTCTGTTTATATTCCTGTTGTGCACCTGCAAAGAATAAACAAGACGTACCATTTCTCCTGCCCTCTGAAATATTCTTATTACAAAATGAGCACAGGGCATTTGGAAAACAATTTTCGACCCGGGTTTGAGCAGAATTAAAAATTAAGTTAGGTGTGATAATGGGGAAAGAAGTTTACATGTCTTCCTTGTGCATGGATTCTTCCATGGATATTGTTTATTATCTCATAGCTGTTAAGTATGAAGTCTCTATACCTCAGTTTTTCCCAAAATGGGAGTTGCTGGATAACATTAACTACAACAGTCCTGGTACAGACAACGGCGCTAACGTTAGCTACAACAATCCTGGTACAGACAACGGAGCTAACGTTAACTACAACAGTCCTGGTACAGACACCAAAGCTAACATTAGCTACAACAGTCTTCATACAGACACCAGAGCTAATGTTAGCTACAACAGTCCTGATTCAAAAAGAATTACATCAAGGGCAACTGGACAGAGTAGTTTTTATTATTATCATTATTTCCTCTGCATAAATTTAAAATTCACTGGCAGTTTTTTTTTTTTTTTTTTTTGGATAAAATGAAGTGGATGAAATAACCTACACAGAAAACATTCCTGATTCAGAGAATGCCCACAACAGACCTGAAGTCTTATAATGATGATATAAAAGTCTTATAATAGCTGAATAAAAATGTACGGATAAATAAAAATTAAATATAAACATTGTCTATTCATTAACCAATTACTGAGTCTAATATTGCCAGTGAATAAAATGTAATTAATCTAAATAAAGTATTTACAAAGCTTCTAATAATTAAATTAAAATCACCTCTAATACAAACATATAACCTAACCTATGTAGGTTTGGAGCCTAACCAGAACTGTTTAGATCTATGACCTTTCATCAGTGATGAAGTTAAAAATCATGGAAAGACAAGTTAAGTTGGTAAAAATGTATATTAGTTCCTGTCACTGTTACAGTGCCTCCACACTTCCTGCGCTACATTACAGTCTTTTCAGCTCTAATAGAAAACGTGCTCCGGCTTAAGCACCTGCTCGTCTCATCTGCAGAACCTCAGTTTGAGCCATCAGTGGGCGTCATCAATGATTTAGCCCAACAGCACTCTCCTGGCTCCTGAACAGGATCCGCAGGTGTGCTGGCACGCCGTTCATCACTGGAACATGATCGGTTCCAACGCCACTTTTCACTCAGTGGCACGGCAGGTGACAGAGCTTAAACCTGTGAGTCTGTTTTTGTTTGCCTGACCCTGTGACATCTTCATCATGATTTGACAGACTTTTTACACTACAGCCATTTAAACAGAACTACATTAAATAATCTGATTTAAGGATCTGTAAATAAAAATATTTCCTTTAGCGCCTTTAGTTCCTTTTTTGCATTACTGTGGATTGTCCTAACTGGAGGTGGACATTTTATGCAAGTGAAAACTGGTGATTATAATGACCCCCACCCCTGTACTGGGTATCTCCACCTATACTACCATTCTGTACTTGTACCAGTACCCCATTGACCATTGCTAGACATGTAGAACATGTAGAACTCAAAAGCTAAGAGCAGCCACTGATTTTAGCACAGCACTAAATGAAATGAAACGAAACGAAATGAAAAAAAAAGAACCAGAAGTGTGTTGTCATCTGTATCCACACACAGGAGACACCCAGTGAGGTCATAAAACTTCTGTTTGTCTAAATATTGGCATTAAAAAAATGTAACAAACTAATCACTGACAAGCTCCCAGATTCATTCTTCTCTGTTCTTTTCTCCACTCGGAAAAGAACAGAGAACTTCTTCTTCTGTCACTGGCTCAAACATAGTGTACACCGTTTGATTGGTGTCCTGTCAATTTGCCATACCTGCCAGAATAGCATACGCCGCCTAACTATGCAAAAAAACAAACAAAAGGAAAACACCTGTACGTCCCTGGGTCTGTCAGAATCTGCATTTTCTTTTCTTTTTTTCACTGCTCGACTGTTGCCACTGAAGCCATCCTCTGACCTGCTTGGAATTAGTGACTGAAGCATGCAGTGACTCATTACCACTTAAAGGTAAAGGCACAGAACAGGTCTGTTAAACAGTCCAGTCCAGATGCACTCCATCTTTTGTTCTTTTCCACCAAAGTCTGTTACTAATGATTCACATAAACATTAATATTAATTTTGCATTAAAAGTTCAATTTAAGTGTGTCTCAGAAAATGCTTCTCATTCTTAATATGAATACAACAACACCAGAAGGCTTAGCTCCACGTCCAGGGATTACAATAGGAATATATGTATTAGCAGCTGACGTGCCTCTGGACACAGAACTTTGCAGAGATACAAAGTTTTGCAGAGAGTAGAGATGGGGCTGTGTGAGACATGGACAGAAAATGACAATAGTTGAAATGGGAGCATCAAGGTTACACGATACAGCTCACGCTGCCCGCCCACAGAAAGCAAAGTGAATTTCTGCCTCGTGTTATTCATACAAATGCCTCGGCAGCACCATTAAAATTAATATTTTGCCTCTCCTCACTCATTCCACCTGACACGGCACTCATTCACTGCTGCAAGAAAAATGGATTGCGTTTGTCCGTGAAAATACCAGTTGTAACATCTGCAGCACTGATCTCATCCACACCGCTGCAGCCATGACGCTGCGGTGGAGGACGAAGCCATCATTCTTACCTTGGACACCTGTCTCCTCAAATGGTGGAAACAGCTGTCCGTGGGCAACAAACTCAATCCAGTCTGTTTGATGGCCTGTGAAATCTCAGACGTGGGCGGGAAATTCAGAGGCCTGACATTTAAGGAGTTACCAGAGACCTGCATAATGAGGTGGACATTTCTGAGATTATCAAACAGGGAATAACAACCCACCACCTCTGACCTAATCTACTCTAGATCGTCTCTCCATCAAAGAATGGAATCATAATTTGTTCATCAAAATAAGGAACAAGGAAAAGACGTGTGTATACACACGGGGTATTTCTACAAGACTGATAAGGTCATAAAAGTTATTTTTTGGGTACATTTCTTACTTTGGATATCAAGATAAAACATGAAAGAGTGACTGCCAAAGGTTCTGCCTCGGTATCCAGGATTGGTGCTCAATCACTGGTTTGGGGTTAATCTTTAAATGGAATTGAAGATCAACTATAATCAGGTCTTTAGTTTTTGGCTTGTCACCAACAACAATGAACAGAAACCAAGATCATAAAGTGCTGTCCATGGTATAAATGTTTAGAGGTCTTGGGGCCGACTGTCCTGACTGCAGTCCATCTCAGGACATCAATGCAACACACAAACAAAGCACCAATCCTAGGTGTGGGTTGAATAAGTGTGCCTCCGATTGGGTTTCTGACTCAGGACACAGCGTGCCTTCTTTCATTTTTGGATGATGAAACGCACGTAACCAGGAGAACACGTCTCCCCCGGCTGTCACTTGCTAAAACATGATCACATGCGTGATTAAATCAGAGGTTACAGCCCAGTCGTAGCACAGAGTAATGAAATTTGACGTCCTGCCCTAAAAAGGTTCGTCTGCACGCTGATTGTAAAGAAGACGAATGTTGGTTCACATCCACTGTCTCTGTCCTCTCCGTCGCCCTCGGTCTGAATGAACGCCAGCAGGCATACTTAAGAGGGAAATGGTCAGGGGAGTCGTAGATCTACAACAAGTAGATACACAGATATTCATCTGTCCATCTTAGGGGTGGTGTTGTGTCATTTTCAGGTCATGATCACAGTGATCTCTAATCTGAAGATGGTGCACCAAACAAACCAGGACCAAATGTTTTTGGAAATATCCTTATATTTTTACGTCCTACTGCTGACTGTAGGAGGCAGTGCTCACCTTCACCTTCTTGTGTAAACTGGTTACCAAACTGGGGGTGGCCTCTGATTTGGTACATAATGTTGGTGGAATTTAATATTACTGTAGTGATAATGTGAGATGGAGATGTTGATGTTTGAGATAAAAACGCCCAAATATTGACCTTAATTTTAAAGTAGCCACTTTCCTTTTTGCGTTAAAAAAATGGGACTGTCTTGACTTGACTGTTCCAACATTTGGTATTCCTTTGACGCCAAGACATTTTTCATGCCTCAGTGAAGCAAAATCAAGAAACCCTTTTGCTATTTTTGTTTCCCATCTAAAGCCAAAATTGTCCAAAATACGATTTTATATATATGAAGTTTAAGACGGATCCCAGAGGTCTTTTCACAGGCATCAACCTACAGCGTTTTCTAAAAACACTACAGTCCAAATATATTCATCGCTCCTGGACTTTAGACAAGGTTTCATTTGTCTTCATGCACTGCCAGGCCTCCAAAAAGCTTTCTAAGAACAAAGACTCAGACAGTTCCCTATAGTAATCTCGAACCAATACTTATTATGGAGATATTGCTTTTGTTGTTATTTGCACCCAATTGTAAAAATATACCCAGGATCAAAACTAAACATAAATCTACATTTGAAACAACCAGGTTTGTTTTCATTGCGTTTTGCCAATACAGCTTTGATGGTTTCACAACACCAACATTAGTCGACTGACTTCCTTTTCAGGGGTGTATGGAGGGCTGAAGCCAAGCTCAGCTGTCATTGGTCAACAGCAGAGAACAATTAACCTAATCCAGAACTTCTTTGGACTGGAGAACCCCTCCCATATCCATGGGGGAGAAAATTCAAACTCCATACAGAAAGACAAGGAACTGAACCAGTGATCCTCTCCATTCAGGCAACAGCACAGAGCACTTCTTACACCTCATGGCCCGGTTTATATGTAATCCATCAAATCTTCTCTTCTCAGTAAATAAAACGATTTTTGGGGGGGTCTTTTTTCCTAAAGGCTATGACCTCTGGCCATGTCATTACATTTCAATGTTCTTTTGCACCAGAAAGGCATGCTTGAAAACATGTAGCTCCCAGAAGTGACTGCCTTTCTGTGTGTGTGTGCACACACATGCATCCAGTCCAGAGCGTTCTATGAAACCTCATTTATTCATTGTTGAGTGTCAACACAGGCAGAGCTAGTTAGCAATATTTACTGTCCTTCACTTTGACAGTGCCGTCTCCCTGACAAATAAGCCGCGGCACCACGGGGGATGCGTCAAAGCGATGTATCATCAAAGCAATGGACCAGTCGCCCGACTCCCCCGTCCTCCTTTCATCTGCTCTTCACAGAACCTGCCTCTGTCATCGCCCAAGTGATTCCCGTGGTTTGTATTTATCAGCGTTCACTGTTAGAAGGCCCGCTTTGTCTCGATAATGGAAAAAAAAATCAACAACTAACGTTTGGCAAGTAAAGCACTTCCATCAACAACAATTTCAGGTCATCCTGTACAAATATGGTGCTTCTAAGTGTGCTTATCCTTGGCAACCTTAGGCTCTGGAAATGTAATGAAATTCCCAGTTTACTACTGTTCGCTATGCTAGTCTGCCTGGCTCTTCTGCCACTCATTGGCTACTCTGCGTTATCTTCCTTGGCTGGGTTGGGCAGTCCCTTGGGATGATTATGAAAATGGGCAAAACAACTCTCAACAACAGCATCTGGATGTGTTGTTTTTTTGTTTTTATTTAGTATTTATGTTGAGTTCAAGTACCTGCAGTCAACCATCCAGGGAAATGGACAGTAGCAAAAGAGATGGAAAAAAATAGGTGCAGACAGGGTGGAATGGATGGAGACGAGTGTCAGGAGGGAATTGTGACAGAAGAAAAGCAGCTTAAAGTTAACAGGTCAAGTTTATGGGACAGTAGTGAGATCTGCTATGGTGTATGGTACAGAGACAGTAGCTCTGTAAGAGACAAAACTCTGAGCTGGAGGTGGAGGAGATGAAGATGCTGAGATCTTCAGTGGGAGTGACCAGGATGGACAGGATCAGAGGGACAGTTAAGGTGGAGCAGTTTGGAGATGAAGTTAGAGAGGAGAGGTGGAGATGGTTTGGACATGAGCTGAGGAGACATGGTGGAGATGATGGAGAAAGGATGTTGCAGATGGAGTTGACAAGTGGACCAGAAGAAGAAGACCTCAAAGGAGATGTGTGGGTGTGAAAGACCTGGAGATGGTTAGAGTAAAAGTGGACAAGTCAGGAGAGTGAGATGGAAGCAGATCGTCTGGTGGGGGAGGAAATAAAAAGGATGTTGCAGATGGAGTTGACAAGGGGACCAGAAGAAGAAGAGATGGAAGCAGATCGTCTGGCGGGGGAAGATATACAGTATAATGAGAATGTTGGTTTAGGGCGTGGCGCTTTGGCCCAGAGGCAAAAACTCGCCTCCTGGGCAAGATCAAATCCTGGTTAGGGCGGTTGGTACCTTCCAGTGGACTCACCACCCACAGGAAGGTTCAGGGGGGTTGGTACGGTGGCGGTCATGGAGACTGCTGCCCCCACGACCCGGTAACGGGTGAAAATGGATGGATGGATGGTTTAGGGCTCGGACATTTACATGTTGTTGTTTTTTTCAAATCTGACCTCACTGATGCATGAATGTAAACAGATTGAGTGGCAGGTTGAAACGTCTGGGGCAATATGTCTGTAGTACAGTTATATATCATTTGCTGAAATTGTATTTACTTTAATAAGTTAAAGTTAATTCAGGGTGATGGAAATCGATGTAATGGAGAGGCTAAAAGAGTGATAGCAGAGAGAAAGAAATGGGAAATGTCAGGAAGAGTTAGGAAATTGTTTTCACGAGCGAGCATAACAAATTCCCCTCTCTTCCCTCAGAGGAGTTTACTATGCCAAATGTTTGGTTTTGACAGTTTTGCAGGCTGTATTTAAGTCCTGACACATCTCTCGGGAGGAAAACAAATGCTGACTGAAAGTGAAAAGTTGTGACTGTGCTACAGTTGCTGCCAGTACCTTGTTAGTGTGTGTACTCTCATCCAAATCTGTGGGAACTGGAGGAGTGACACTGCACAGATGGATGAAGGTATGACATTTAACAAACCGTAAATGATGCTGAAAAGTGTCGGTGTTTTTACGTTTTTGTCACGAAACACTTGTCGTTTTTGATCGTTTCATTTTATGGAGAATAGCTATTTCTACGTGTTTAAACAGATTTTTTCCTTAAAATGAAACGATCAAAAATGACAAGTCTTTGGTGTCATGTGTAATATAAGAGCAGCTATATTGATAGATATGGGTAGGGGTCAATAAGACATGGGGAGAACTGCAATCAAGATTCAATTAATTTCCACTCCAATTAAATTATATTATATTACACTTAATTATATCCAATCATATTTTTAGGCAATTTCATTTAATTAATTTCAAAACATTGCAGTCCAATCCAATTCAATCATATCCATCAATACTCAATTCATTTATTTTTTGGACTTTTTGTCCAGTAAAGACGTTCTGTGTACTGCCAGGAGTGACTTTATATTTGCACTCATTTAAAAAAAAAAATTAAGGTATAATTAAAATAATTAGATTATATATATCAAGTTTGGTTTTTATTTGTTTTGGTCTTGGTTCTGTACGTACTATGATTGAATGATACACCATTTTATACTTATTTGATCAACTTATGACAATGAAGTGTGCTGAAACTGGATCTGTGCTCGACTACTCCGCCCTTAGTTGCATTGTCAAGCACAGCTCAACTAAGCTGTGCCTCCAACATTCATTCACACCGAGGTGCTATTTAATAAGGGACACAGAAGATGGTTCACACTCATATATATTTTTATACATACATATATATACTGTATATATATATACTATACTATATATATATATATATATATATATAGACATAAACTTCTACCTTGAGTCACTTTTGAAGCAGCATTGAGGTTTATTCTGGATCTCCGTAGCCTTTCTACGTTCCTCCTCTGTGCAGATTTTAAAGCTGCCACAGCGGCTGTCTCACCTGCCCCTGCTTTCATACGCATCATTGCCAACGCTTGGCATCTCTACCTGCCCTCCATTTGAAACACCTCAACTCTAATCCCACTCCTCCACACTTTGCCAAATTACCACTGAGAAATCACAGGGAACATATTGATGCTGGAGTGCTGTTGACACAGCTGCCTGCAGTAATACAAGACATGGAGTCAGGGTTCGGGGGGAGTGGGGAGGTAGAGGGGGGGCAAGACTCGTGAAGGAGAAAACAAAAATAAACAGTTTCTACTTCACAAACATCCAAGCATGAAAACAAATGGCAGGGGAGTCGGACTGTTTTTCTAAGAGAAGGCTGCGAGAAGACGCACAGTCTGTAAGGTTAGGGAACTAACGGGTGGAAGTGAAGGTGGATGTGTGATGGAGCTGGAGGATGAATGATGAACGGCTGATGAATGGGTTATTGGCGGAAAATAGAGGCAGGCAAGTGGATGAGACTGGGTCTCAAATACAAATAAAACAGAAAAAACAAATTTAGTCCCAAAGCAGAGATAAAAAGAAAAAGAAAAAAAGAAAACAGTCAGTGTGAGAACCATCAGCACCTTCTCTGTAGACCTTATAATGTTTTCAGAGGCATCATTTCATTATTTTTAGTTTGAATATTATTTCTACTATTACTACTACTTATCTTGAATTTGAATAAACGGAAAAAAAAACAAAAACAATTTGTTTCCATGGTCTTGGTAAAAGCTCAAAATACAATACAAACAAAATAAGATAAGTGAAGAATAAAATAAATAAAAATCTTTTTTTTCTGTAATTGAGATAGCATGGAAAGGAATCAGTGCACATTTTCTTCATGTTTGGAAAGTGCTGAAACTAATCAAAGTTGTTGACATAAATGTGTTTTTTTTTTTGCTCGTTTGTACATCGATAATGTTTTCCACGTGAAGTTTGGAAATTTAAGAATTTATTTTAAAAACAGAGACCGAAGCAAAAGCTTGAAAGACCTCAGACCTCAAAGAAACGTTCCTGGAGGAATCCAACGGCTTCAGCTGACTAGCAGCAGGAGTCTAAGAACCTGCAGGAAACCATGGAACGCCACTGCTTTTTAGAAGTTTGAACTTTTTAAAGTGAGGCGCTGAACAAGCGTGAAGCTGTGATCCACAACATGTCACTGCTGAGATCTACTAGGGTTTATAAGAACATGTATGTTTCAACTGAATAATGTTTCATAGTTATTAACGAAGTGCAATTTAAGATTCACCATGACACGGAGGCTGTTGTTGACCTGTGATACCATTGGTATCTGGCTCGATACTTGTACTACTTGTAAAGTATTTGTACTTAGAAATAGGTGCGTATCCAGTGTCTAACAGCAACAACATCAGCAAGTCTTGTCTTAAAGCTGTTCAATGCTACAGAGCTTAGCTTTTACCAACATTGAAGAAGCTAATGGAAGATGAGCACCAAAGAAACAGGAAGGTGCGAGAAAAAAGGTATAGGCAGAGGTATATGTACTCATGACACCAGGTGACACCAGTGAGACTGACGACAGAGACACAGGTACCCTCACCTGTGATCACACTGATTAGCTCCACCTACAGGAAGAAAGAGCTCACAGTAACAACTTAGAGCTCTTAATGCCTTCAGACACTGACGTCATTAATGTGCTACATTTGGAACCACTGACGCTCATGCATACAATGCACTAAAGGCCATCAAGTCCAGTTTGAAACATTGAAGACTTCTTTCTCTCTCTATACCTTTTTAGCCTCTCTCCCTCTATAGTGTTTCTTGCAGCTAAAAATATCCAAATGCACTCTTCGACTCTTCCCTCCTCTTAGCAGCGCAGCAGGGAGACATTTTCCCTCGTCTTTTCATACGAATCTCGGCGTTCTACAAACATCTTTTAAAGTCTGAACTCTGAAGTGGTCTATTACATGGTTATGAATGGACCTTATTTTCTCTGTGATGTTGTGCTCAGGTTTTTATCTTTTATGTTGTTTTTTTGGAATGTAGGCAGTTAGTGGTCCACCCAGGTGGTCAGCGTACAAGTCCAGCTCACTTGTCAATAGATTGTGTGGAGAGAAAAAGTGCATAAAAAAGTCTAAATCACTGTGCAGCTTGAGCACATATGTAGAAATGAGCACTTCACATGGACTAGAGGTTGGCAACAGGTGGCCTGTGGGCCTGAAATTGGCTCATGGCTGTACATGTAATAATGGTACATTATTTGTGCCCAGAGATAACTCTAGACAAAACCATACAGCAGGAGGCGCTGTGGTGATGGTAACCAGTGCTTGGTGCTGTAAAGAAATGCATTGTTGATGTTGTAAAATCATGAAAAGGACAGAACAGACTACTGCTGGTAAAAGATGCTAGTTGCCTGTTAGATGCAGTAACAGGTTGAGTCGTCACTTCATTAGCAATTGTCTTCTCGCCGCGGTAACTCACTCAGACCAGATGAATCTAATGTGTGAGGTATGTAGGATGTACCTGACAAGCTCGAAACATTGTTTTTTTAATACAAAGTTCTCTGAGGTCGTGAACATTCAGCAGCAGTTTCCACCCTTGGCCGTTACTCACACACATTTCTTCTGACTTTCCTGAATGTTTTATTTGCACAAGCCTAAATTGTAGCTTCTTCAGCTTAACTATTCTTGTGCAAAATTAAATCACAAAACAGGACACCACCAAGTGCTTGGTGGATGCTGGTTCTAAACCCAATATTCATCCTTAAAATATGTTTTTAGTGAACCTGTTGTTTTTTGCTGGTTTGTCAAAAAAGTATTTTTTCCTTTGTCGGTAAGTATGTAAAGTTGGTGGTATGTAAAAGTTCAGCACAGAGTGGATTTCTGTGCCTTTCAGAAAGTCACACTTTATGTGTTTCTCTCTTTAGTTTTCCGGAAGCATCTTTCCAACCTAATGTGATTTGATTCTGGGAAGCAGCATTGTGTTTTTTCATCCTGGCGGAGATGGGCCGTCACTGTGTTACTTCTTTTGAGTGGCTTTTCTCAACCCTTCTTCTCTTTCTCATACAAGCTGGGCATTCAATGAAATAACACCAGGGCAGCTTGAGGAGTCGGGAGGTGGGAGGGGTGAGGCGGTGGGGGGCGTCAGGGGACGCGAACACATTGTTTTAGCGCATAGACGTTAAAAGCATGAGCAGAACCTCCTGGTCGTCTATCCTGCTCCTCTCTCCTTCTGGTGCCTGTTTCATACTCTTGCCATGTTCTGAACCTACACCCTGTGTGTAGCAGCTATTGTTTGCACCTGGAAAAAAAAAAAAAATACAGCCCAGCTCCCTGCCCTCCATCCTCCTGGGCTCCATGCTTTGGAACAGAGACAGAGCTCCGTGAACAATGGCCTAAAAAGCCTGGATGCCACGGTGCAGACCGGTTCACTGTAAATGGAGAAAAAAGATCTCTAATGAGAAAGGCTGCATGCCTGACCATGTGCCGTTGAGCCCGGAGCCCAGGAGCTGGTATTATCTTCCTCTTTTGATTTTTTTTTTTTTTGGCTGGACTCACTGTGGCACTTTGTATGTGAGGATTTTAATGGAGGAATATTCATTTAGCAGAGCAGGTCATTCCAACAGTGCACATCCCGAGCGTCGGTCCCGCCTCATTTCCTTTCACACAAAGGTCTTCTCTGCTGTGCAGTGTTTCATTTCACTGGTGCATCCTAACTACTCACTCTGTCACATTCCTATTTGTTGGATTTGATCAAAGCCTTCTTCGAAATAGGAAATACTTTTCCAGGACTTTAACCTCTTGACCAGAGGAGGTGACAGCAAGGACCCCTCACTGGGGTAAATGCAGATTTTTATATAATGAGCTTCCAGTCCAGTGGTATCTAACAGCTTCAGACAGAAAATGACGTGGTATTCGCCCCTCTGCAGGAAGAGAGTCTCAGGTCTGACCAGTTGGAGATGTGACGCTTTTTAATTAGAGACATTATTTTCCGCTGGCGAGCAGATAAAGGCTGGGAAGGTGTTCATATCCTGTTGAGCTCTGACTCTGAAGAGCAGACATTCATTATTTCCTCAGTTTTTGTCTTTGCCTCCTGTAGTTGTACATTTCTGGTGAACCAAAGGAAATATTTTGGGTTTAACGGTGATTCTGTTGGGGTGAGGGGGTTCATTACATTTACTGTGAATTTACTGAAAATAGTAAATCCATTCAGAAGGTGGCAGCTAGAAGGACCTAAAAAAGAGAAAGACTCAGAGCAGTTGGAGAAGATCTTCGTGTGTGTCTTTCTTCAATTCCTGTGAGTAAATCAGCGTTGTGTTTAACTACACAGGCCCAGGTATCACACTGACTAAGTCAACTGCGAGTTCATTGGAACTTGAGGATTATTATATTTTATTACATGTACATTTCAGGAGACTGTGGGGAAGGCCGGGAGGGGGTGAAAGTTGCTCGGCTACAGTGTTATCCAGCAAGGGTTCGAGGCTCAATGTGCCATTTAAAATAGTAATAGAAGGATGGATGGATGGATGGATGGATGGATGAATTAACATTGTTTTTTTCACAGATTATATGCATTTTTCTTCCACCCCAAATCATTCTGGAAAACCCAAATGTGAAAAGAAGGTCACCGCTCATTCTTCTTCTCAATCTTCACGCTCCGCTGTTCTGATATTTCGTTTCGCAGTATTCTCCTGCTCCCACTCTGATACAGCTCAGCAGCTCCTCCGCGTTCATAAAAGTATGAGGTCAGAACCTCTCGCTGCTTCTCCCTGACTGACAGCCATGATCTGGGCCCACTGGGCTGCCCACCCCCCCTTATTTTATGCATTTGCATTTCATCTAGCTTTAGATCTGTGTGTGTGTGACCCATGATCACCTCTTTGTTTTCCTAAGAGACTAAAGATTTTGTGTTTCTCTGCAGGAGAGGCCACACTGACCTGCTCCACAGATTCATATTAAAAATAAAATAAATAAAAATATGAACTTCTGGGTTAAATCCTTACCACAGGATTTAGCCAAAAACCATTGGTTCCTGCTTGAGCTGCAGTCTTCCCGTCAGCAGCAGTTCACCCCTGAGACTTGAACAGCCATGTCAGTGCTTAATTAGAGCGGCAGAGCAGAGGAAACGGCTTGTGTTCCTTGTTAAACAGCTGTGAGCTCACACTGTCTGTAGGTCAGCGGGCCAGACAAGAGAGCATGATGTTTCCTGTACGTGGTTCACAAAGGTCAGCCAGGGTCAGATGTCTGCACGGTGAGCGCCAGTGGTTGGGGGGCGAGGGGGTGGGCGCCGCCCTTCAATGGAGTTTTGAAGCAGAAGCAGTAAGAATCCTATCCATAGAAACATTTGGGAAACGAGACTGTTTAAAGTTGGAGAAACTTCAGCGTAAGTTAAACCTCATCATTCTGGTGGGAGGAATTAGAGGTTTGTGCACATGCTGAAAGTCATTAGTCCTGTGTGATTCAGTTGGCTGTGGCTCAGTCAAAAGGTTCTGAGACAGATTTGGACAGCTGTTGACAGGTCAGTCGGGCGTATGTGTTACAATGCCATTTAAAAACAGAGCGGCCATTACAGTTTCCAACAAAGTTAAATGGATATTAATTTATAGTTAAGCCTTGCAACAGGTTTTGAGCTAGCGCCCCCGCTAACCTGTCCCCCAAACGGAAAAATGTATGTAGGAAAAAACTTAGATCTTAGATAAGGTAAAGAAGCAGGCAGTGATCGGGTGACAGCCATCAGAATTCTAACAAGAAGGAATTTACTAAAAAAAAACAATGTCTATTCTACATACAAAAAAGTTTTAAATTTGTCTTATAGAATAGTTTGTGCATGTAAGAAATCTTTGATGATAAGAAACAGTCGAGGTGTGAGACATGTTTTGTCTGTTAGGCCAGATGATGACAAAGAAAGCTGTAGCTATTACATCACATCACATTAAGAGCAAAAGTCAAACCATTCTTAAGTTCTTAAACGTTGAGTGGAAATTACGGCAATAAAATGCAAAATTTACTTAAATCCAAAACAAAAGTCAAACAAAGGTCAGGCAAAAAAATTATTACATTTTGAAGCATTTTTTTAAGCTAAAAGTTTGTCAAACGAATTCTTAAAACTTTAGCCAAATAATAGCAGAGTTAGCTAATGTCTAACATCAAATACTGATACTGACAGTAACAATGTGAGTGTCCTGTTTGTAGAATTTGCCGGATCAAGTGTATATCTAGCAGCAGGACAATGTTGTGTCTGTAAATCTTGGCCAATGAACAAACATGCACTAAACTGTGGCTGTTATTCCCAGTTTTTGACCTTGCAATAAACACAGACTCAGAGCCCTTCACTGTTGATTCACAGTCCACAACACAACTGTTGTGGGTAATGATCTGCTGTCCTGTTACCCTCGGCTGAACCTTTCCCATCATCCCCGAGGGGCGGGGGGGCCAGTCTGATTGAGCCAGTGTGCAGTGACTCAGATCCACCAGACAAAACCCAAACAGATTTGTGAACCTTTAATCTGCAATTTACTGTCTCATTTCTCATTTATAGCCACACTTATTCATAATGTTTTTTTTTTGCAGTTTGAATAGATGATTTAAATTCACTGTCAATTATCACCAGGCTTTAAAATTTGATCCAGTCCTAAATCTCACTGTTATCTTTATGTGAATTTGATCAATGCTAATGCTGAACAGGTTTTTCAGAACAGTCCACACATTATGTTTCCAACAAAAATTACAGTGGAACCTCAAGATACGAGCATAATCTGTTCCAGGACCGAACTCGAGGTGCTTGAATCTTGAATCCTTTTTTCCAAAAAAAAAAAAAAAAAAAAAAAAAAAAAGAAAATCCGATCCGATCCAAAAACATGAATCCTTATTAGTACTAATAACAACAGTGTGTAAAATTCATGTTTTATTATGTTTTTTTATTGCTATAGAGACATACACACACACACAAAAAAATCACTCACTTTCTTAAGTGTCATCATTATTATGAAGAATAATGCACAAAATAGAGAGAAAATCAGGGAGGCGATGCTTATGGAACAACCAAACACGTGAAGTAAACAAGTGAAGCAGCGTGGGCTGCTCCGAGTGCTCTGCCACTTAGCGTCGGTGTCTGTAAACGTGCTTGTATCTCAAATCTTTACTCGTATGTCGAAGCAAAAGTTTGCTCGAAGGCTTGCTCAAAATACTCGTATGTCAAGACGCTCGTATCTTGAGGTTCTACTGTATTTCAGTTCTGTTCCACTGCATTCTCGTCCATCTGGCATCATCTGTGTTTTTAAAACCGATTTAAACGAAAAAACCAAAAGTTTGAAATTTGAAATATATTCAGTGTAAGTTGAAGAAAACTGCCGCTGCGAAAGTAATAGAATAAAAAAAACAAAAAAAAGAAAAAACAAAAAGGTCATTTCTGTAAGGTGGAGCCACGGGGGGAAGGAGCCGAGGCAGATTGATCAATGTATCACAGAGAGGAGATACAAATGACTGACGTTAACAGAACGCTGGTATTTAAGGCTCCACCACAGCCTGCAGGTTTGGGAAGATGTGTCAGAACCAGAGGTCTGGAGTTGACAGAAGAATCCAGTGAAGAGGAGATGATTTTAGAACATGGGAGAGAATAAAAATGCTGCGCTTCTCAGTCGACGGCCCCAGGGGCCGAGTCCAGTCATTCAGAGTAACGCTTGTGGGAACAACGTCGGTTTATTTTATATTATATGGCATGAGAAGAATTGAACTAACAACAGGAAAAGTCTTGTCATAAAGTGTTCCCACTTCTGTGCCTTTTCTCTGGCTCTCAGCCTGAAGAGGTAATTATTTCAAATGGACACAATGGTTTCATATCCCACCCAGTCCAGGTCTATTTCACTGATTACTTCACAGAAGTGGCTGGGAACAGCTCATTAAGTTGGAGGTGCCATTCACCATGAATCTCCACTCTGACAACTAACTCTTAGGCTGAAATGACAAGTATGATGGTGGGCGACACCAGACTCACTTTTCTTCATTCTTTTCAGTAGGGGTCAGCGTTAATGGCTCCATTTGCTGATTATAATGCCCAAGCAGCTGTCACTAAGACTTTAAGGTAAGAATGGAAGAAAAACTGAAAAAAAAAGCGCAGACGGGGGGTCGTAGCAAAACTAAATTGACCCCACGTCAGGTTACTCACTGTAGGTTTTGGAGACCACCTGTTGGGCTCCAAGTTCCTTTAAGGAAAAGATTGATTTCTGTTAATGTTGAAGGAAGAAAAACTTTTAATTCACCCTTTGTTTCATTAGGCCAAAATGTCATTCAAATTGTCATAGTGAATTCAAAAAGGCCCCTTCGTGTTTCAAGCTGCATTTCTTATGTTTTGTACGTTTGTCTTTCCTGTAGGTACATTATACATGGGATCAAATCCTATCCTAAGCAAAGTGGCATCATTTCATGTGTCCAACTTTGATCACTAGAACATAAGGACGTATCTCTGAGGCTTTATCAGCTGATACAAGTTGTAGTATATTTTATAGTTTTCTAACACTGAAAAACACTTGAATAATTAGAATTATTATAAAAATGACAATTAAAAAAATAATTATATTTCTATTTTGTAATATTGTTTATATTATTGTATATTATTATCATTATTATTGTTTTTGTTATTGTTTTTGTTATTGTTGTTATTATTATTATTATTATTATTAGTATTATTATTTCTGTTATTATTTTACACTCACTTAAATACGTCTGCAGGTTGGTAAATGTTTTGAAAGTAATATTTCCAAATGTTGTATAAATGTTTAGCTAATTTAGTATTTTAATAGCCTATGACGACAGCAACTTAAATGTTTATTTCTGGTGAAATAACAAATTGGACTGATAACATTAAGAACGTTTTCTGCTTTTAGAATCGCCCTTCGTTGAATCCTAATGTCTCTGCAGCAGTTGCTTGATATATCAGCCATGGCTTTAATGCCAACAGACGATTGCACACACAGAGATGCTCCCACAACAACTCTTATCTCACTTGTCTCCTTAGCTCCTTGAAAAGCAGATGCATGTAAAACATGGCTGCCACGGCAACAACAAGAACAACAACCCTCCAGAATGAGTGGAGAGTGAGATCAAATTCTCTCCTCCGACCCCAGCGGTCTCCTCAGATTAACTCTAATTGAGGAGGTGCTCAATTGATGGAGGAGGCTCGGTCTCCACCATCACCCAAGTGTCTCTCCTTAAGCTGGGGAAAAAGTGTCCTTTAGTTTCCCTGGTGTCTGGCAGACAACTTTTAAAAGATCAATTGTAATTTGGGCTGAATAACCTCGATGACTCCTGATGGATCGGCCACACGGGCTCACGGGGATCAATGGATCGATGCAATTTTGAAAATGAAAAGAGGTGAATGGGTGTTCCATGTTTACTGCTATTGAAGAGAAACACATTCTCCCTTCCTCTCTCTCTCTTTGTTTTTCTGTCTGTCTCTCTCTGTATTTAGATAGATTCCCACTGGCATTCAGATTCAGATGAATGACTTTACTAAAAACACGTTGGTTTAATGATGTTAGCCGTTTCATGTGGGGCGGCTGGAGTTCATCCTGCTATAAGCTAAAGTGTGGTGGTTGGTGTTCATGGTAGGAAACCAACTAACATTGTTGTTTGGCCTCCGCTACGGCTGGTGTGAATGGATTAATGTTGGAAATAAAAGAAAAGTTTTTGTTTATTTGCTTTATTTTGGCCACTTTTACGTAACATAATTAATGTGAAAAAAACAGGAGGAAACAAACAAACTCATTCAAATGAATTTGAAAAATATCTAACTGCAAGATGTACAACAGCAACAAATCAACTCATTAACTCATGAAAATGTTTTAATTATGTCTTACTATAGCTACCTGATTTTCTATTGTTAGTTCCTTTGGCTAATGAGAAAAAATATTTCACTTTAATGTTGTATTAGTTGTTGAAAACACAGTTTTATCAAAACACTTGTGCTACCTTGTTTATCTTTTTGCCTACCTACTTGTCTTGGCTAACCACTCCTTTATCTTCTCTCTAATTTTTGGTCTTCCTAAGTTTCGGCTATTTTTTAAAGATAACTTAACTCACAAAAGCAATGACAATGGCTTATCTTTTGCGTAACTGATTTATTCATTTAGCATTACATCTTTAGCAATTTCTATTTTTTCTTGGCTAAGTTCTAATTAGCATCTTGAGCTTATTGGCTAGTTGAGTTAACCGTCAGTCCACAGTAATTGGGTGTGTGCAGTTAATGCTATGTTTATGTTACTATACGTATAGCTAGGCTAACTTAAACCTTTTGGCTTTTTTCTTCTTTTTTTGGCGATTTTGTTTGCCCCATGGTTATGTATTTGTAGTACAATCATCCCTTCAAAGCTTATCTTTTTTTTTTTTTTTTTAACAATATCCTTTCCACAAGCTCCCATTGACGGCTTTCTAATCTTATCTGTGTCCATTCTGCCTCGGCTGGTTAAAGAAAACCTGCCCCTTGTTCTCAGATTATATCACAGTAATAGAGAACACATGTTCTCAAATATGAATTACCACATGCTACCAGTGTGTCCAGTGAACCCCACCACACGGCCTAATCTCGGGATTAAGGGTTTAGGAGATCAAATGTTGTGAGTGAGGACAGGAAAAGATAACATCATCTCTATATGTGGCAGCACCACAGGCCACTGACTGGTCATCACTGTAATACACCACCAACAGAGGATCCACTCTGGTATCAGCTCTGCAGGAGCATCATCTCCTGAATGGTTGTATATCACAGGGTTCTGTGTTTTTTTTTTTTCTTCGTTTTTTTCAGCGATGGCCAGTGACGCTCCACTGCTGGTGGAAACACTGGCCTATCTCATCTATTATTCAACAAAACCATGTGTTAGCAGCTGTTTTCAGGCTCATTAGATAGCCACCATACCAGGGCTAATGATACCAGCTCATCTTTGATATGACTTGAGTGCTCAGTGAGAAAAATGATGCCATTTATTGGCCATTGCCAGAAAAATCATTTTAAATAAGTTCTCCAAATGTGACAGAACTCAGCCATCAGACTGTATACAACTAGATTATTTTTCCTCAGCCAAATTGTCCTATTCAAAAAACGGTGCCATGAAGGAAATATGTAGTTAGACCAATGGTTCCCAATGTTGTGCCTACAGAAGAAGGCTCCAAAACAAACAAAAAAATTAAATTCTAAATTTTCTTTGTCCCTCATTGGGCAATTTAAACGTATTTGTAACTGTATCAACTGTTTTGCAGCAGTTACAATGTTTTAAATGAAAACCGGGTGCATTTTGATGTAACAGCTATCAAAAAAGGGGATGCTGGTGAAAAGGTTTGGAGCCACTAAATTAGATCACAGATCACAAGGCTTGACCCTGTGACACATAATGTTTGACACAGTGTTGGTCTTAATACTTTATTTGTATGATAACATTAACGTACAGCAGTCGATTATTGCTGTGATGCAATTAGAACATAATCTAATTATATAGAGGCTCGGTAAATAATTAATCTCAATAATCATATTTTGATCAAAAAAGCCTTTTTTTTTTGACAAAATAAGTAATGATTCCGTTCATATAATTCTCGCTGGGTAACTCAAGCTTTAGCTGCATTAATGCCACCTACAGGCCTGGAGTGCACAAATTAGTGTTACCTGTGTTCCCGAAGTTAGGAAAGTAAGAATGTTGGGATTAAATGTGTTGTTTTAATGCCCTATTTTGTTTGAAATGTAGTTTTATTTAAAGGTTAGTCTGTCATATTTTCACACCTCGAACTGATGGAACACAGATGTTTTTAAATGTAGCAGGTATGCTCATATTGTTGAAAACTTTTGATCACCATGAGCTACAAAACGTTTTTCCAAGCCTGCTGCAAAGCCACAGCTCAAAGCATCTGCTAGTGATATAATGTTTGAGTGACAGCAGTGTGATGATAATTTGTGGCCCTGCTTCCTGAGAGACCACCTCTGTATGCCAGTGTTGATGCTACAGTTCTCCTGTGACTGGGTTTTTACCCCGCGGTCGTGTGGCTATCAAAATAATGACATTCAGATGTTTTAAAAATGCACTGTCTAAATGAATGTCCAATTCATTTAAGCAATGGCTTAATGAGTTTACCCAGAACTGATTTGGCCTTACAGCACCACCTGTGGTTCCTCTAGTTTCTACGCTAACTGCTTCAGAAAGAAAGCACAACAGCAACAATGTGGCCGAAGACATAAAACATTTAACTTCTAAATTGATCTTCCCTTCCTCACCAACATAAAATCAATAGTTAAATGTATTGAACTAGTTTTCTGATATATTTTTTTAATTTTTACTTTTAGCCACATTTGGGCCATTCTGACTTTCTGATATTTTTGGTTGAACTATAAGTTAATATATATGCTTTAACATGGCTCTCAAAGTTTTCCTTCTTTTTTATTTATTTCTAAAAATAATATCAATCTCTTTTTATTTATTTTTAAAAATAATATCAATCTCCCAGGAAAGAAACTAAAACCAAAGCACAAAAATATTGGGTTTTTTTCTAATCTTTTGTGTGTCTATTAACTTCAGTTGGTCGGAAACTGGCGTTATCTATGGCCACCTGGGGTCTAATCTGAGATACTACACTCCAGTTCCTAAATCAGTGGTTCCCACTTAATTCAGACTCGTGATCGCAGCTGTTAATCAAGATACACCAGCTCAGATATTATTGTATGCCGCATCATATTTGAACTTGATTTATATTCATGAAAGATTAAGATTGTGTTTGTAATCATAATCTTAAGAATATAATAATATAATATTTAATAATATGTAGTTGAAAAAATATTTTTATTGCTATTTTTTTAAATCAATTACTCAACATTTCAGGTGACCCCTTATAATTCCCGGCGGATTGCGATCCCAAGGTTGAGAAACAATGGCCTAAGTAAACCATGTGGACTAAATACAAGTGGATTCACTCTTCTCCTCTCACTGCTATTGTTGGAGTCGACCCATGTCCTCCATGTTTGTTGATGTAGAGAAAACATGCTGCTTCTTTTCCCATGAGGTGTCTCAGAGTGGAGCGCCATCTACCATTGTTACGTCTGATTCAGTGTCTTATGTAACCAGACTCAAGGCAAAGAAAACATAAAAGCAAAGATAATGGACCAGGTGAAGCAAGCAATGCTGCATTGTTCCTCTAATGGTTCTAGTACTCACTGAAATGGAAGGAAATGCAGAACCGGAACACGGTTATACACGTTTATAAATATTGCCTGCTGCTCTTTCACATCGTGACAGGAGTCACTTGTGGAGATTCATGCACTCGTGATAAGGATGAATTTTTGAATCTGGGGAGAATGTCCAAATGCCATCCATCTTGCTAACATATTGAGATTCTCCAGGAGGAGCCCAAAAAACGTCTGTGCGCAGAGTGATAAGCAGCAGAAAAATCACTGAATGCACCACTACTTTTTCTCACCCTGCCAGACTCTGAGGACGCCCCCTGTGGCCTTTGGTTTTGCGCTCATGTAACAATCAGCAGCTCTGGCTTAGTGTAAATTAAAGCAACCTGGAAAAAGCCAAAATCAAACGGTACATTTGAAAAAGTTTCAACCCCGTCCCGTAGCATTTTTTTCACGCTGTGTTTCTAGACAGTCGTGAAGCTTTGAGTAAAACTGCTGCTGCAGATAAGTCAGAATAAGAGATGGAGAAACTCCTCAGCCCGGTGCTTGGCCTGTGTTGCTTACGCAGTTTATTTTACATGCTCTTTGATGCCCTTCCTGTCTTGTCGGATACTTGAGTTAGTAAGGTAATTACCGGAAAAAAGCCCAACCCCCTCCCCACAAGTCTTTTTCTGGTACACTCCACCCTCCCATTTACTTGTATACAGCCACTAATTAATGAAGTGCCTTGAAGAGGTTAGCCAATCAAATCACTGGACAGATGCTGTAAATCAAAGAGTTTTTTTCCTTACCGTTGAGACATTGGCGGAACAGAAACTGTTCAGCGAAGACGTAAATGAGGTTGAGGTATGGTTACTCACAAGTTTGGTTTATTTATTTCTTTTAATTTTGTGATGGTTTAGACACAGACACACGTACGTACACTGTGTGGTGACAGAAAAGACGAGGCCATTAGCTGGATTAATTTTGGAGATGGGATTAGTGGATGGAAGGATGGGTGACAGGAGAGGGGACACAATCCATGACAACAAATAGGAAGAGGAGGGAGAGGAGATGGGTGAGAGGCATGATCGATGGCCGTGTGGGGAAGTGAGAACTTTGGAGGAGGAGAGAAGCAGAGAAAAGGGGGGGAAAGGGGGAGAGAGGGTAGTGATGAGAAATAGCATTAGAGGAGGGGGAGGAGGAGGACAGGCTCAGGGGAGACAGAGACAGAGACACAAAGAAATAGTGAAAACAGAAAAGGCGGGAGAGGAAGATTAAAAGTGAGACAGGGAGAATGAGGGAGGATATGGATGTGAGGTCCTCTCCTGGAGGATAATGGCGCCCTTCTCCTCTTTTCTCTATTGCTCACTGAAGGGCACTAAGTCTCTGGGCAGCCGTCTGTCCCACTCTGGGAGGCCGAGGAAATTTCATGGACCCGGAGAGGATGACCATAATCCAGTTAAATTGAAAAATGGCAACGTCGGTGGATCCTCATTCATCCCGTAATTAATCCTTTCTTACATTCATTCGGCGCGATAGGTTATGTGATTAGGATTGACTGGGGATTATACGCCTCTCAGTGCTGACCCGTTTAAACTACACTCACTGTAAAAATGAACAGTCGGACCGGGCTGTATATGATGTTGAGCGTACGTGGTCATAAGAAGAGCACTCAGCCTGGCCACCGTTTACACAGTAATGTTGACACTCCCTGCATTTACATTGCATTTAAGATAATCCAATTATCGTGCTAGTCTGAGTCAACCTGAACCAAATTATGTCTTCTCCAAAATGGCTTTAAATCCAATTTCTTGAAGCCAACGTACTCACATACACAAATGGGCTTGAGAGTGGATGCGCTTCCTCATTAGATTTACTCAACAACTTACTTAGCTAACAGCTAACTAAGCTAGCAGCGGCTAGCTCTGTATTTGATACTGAAAGAGCTTGGTCATTAGAAGATCACTTTAGCTGGAGGCTGTTTACTGTTGAATGCAACACTCTCCGTGTTTACATAACAGCTGTTTACTGTTGAATGCAACACTCTCTGTGTTTACATGACAAACCAACTATGGTGTTAGTCTAAATGAAACTGAACTAAAACCTGCCTTCCTTCATATCAGATTTCTTAAAGTCAGACTAATATACTCATATAACAGAGTTGAGAGTTGATGCAATTACTTTCTCACTGAATTTACTAACTGGCTTTCTTCTCTACAGCTAGGTAGCTGGCATGAGTTAACTTCACTCTCTCCCATCCAAAAGTGACTACACGTGTAATACAAAATCAAACTTTGAACTATGATTACATTTAAATATCAAATCTATTATACATGACTTAGTGTTCAAATAATTTATTCAGCGGTGAAAGGAGTTTAAGAGTATAGCTAAATATAACCAATATGACTTTGTTGATAGCTATAATAATGAGATCGGTCAACCGTGGCAAAAATAAAGTCAAGTGAAAGTAAGCTTAGAAATTGCCAGCAGGTTGTGCTCCAGTAAATGTGAGAAGTGACATTTCAAAGGTCTGACCTGTCTGAAGGCTACATTGATCTTTTCAGAATCATCACACACACCATTTGTGTAATGTGCTCTTCACTTCTAGTCCTGGAATAATGGGAGACATTTACAAGGCACTCGGAAAACACTTAGTCATTCAAAAGTCATTGTCTGTTTATGTACTGTAAACATGAAAAGTTTAATAACTAACTTTAGTAAAAAAAAATCTTCATTTATGGAAAAAACAAAGCTGCTTCTCTACACGTTCTGCATTTAGGTCTAAACATGTCAGTAAGTGTTCTTCTTTGCTTCCTCCTAAAATCCATTTCTTTTCTTTTTTTATCCAAGTTTTGGCAAAATAAAAGAAACAGATGGCATCAGAACCAAACCTGTTATAATTCCTCAATATTTCAAAGCGGTTGCCGGGAGGGTTTGGTAAACAAATTAACGTTTGCCAGTCTCTCAGCTACTAACCCTTTTAAAGGATTTTACTCTCCATGATGTTCTTGAAGACCCTTTCCTCTTGGTCATTACAGCCAGCAGACTTTTGGGTTGCTAGATTAGGTTCCAACCCACACTAGAGAATAAGCTAAACATCATAACTAGAACTGTTAATGTATTGATGACGATGGACGATTTAACATGTACAGTGATCCCTCTCCTATGGCGGTAGTTGCGTTCCAAAAATGGCAAGGTAGAGGATATATAGCTATTATATAATTTCTGTATATATTTACCCTTTACGAACCTCCCCCACACTGTTATCAACCCTCCATAGACTGTATTACCCTTTCCCACACAGTAGAGTTATAGAATCGCAACGCAGAGCGAAGTGAACGAGAGAGTGGCCGACAGACAGGGGGAGAGGCTGAGATACACTACGATATATGAGCCAATCATGCCATGAGTGCCAATCAGAATGAGGAACAGAAGAGCATGCTCAATTAGCCAAGACTACAGCGATTACACATTGTATTAGCCAATAGTACGCTGTGTACCATCTCGTCTATGTAATCAAAGCTACCAGCGATTGTTCGCAAATGTGCTTATCTCTATTTCCAAATGAGAATCCACATTTTAAAGCCAAAACTTCTGTATGTATAATTAATTATTATTTTATTTTACGATTAAAATGGAGTAACATCCATGTTGTTTCAGTGTGTGTCATTATTGAACCATACATAATAATGTATTAGAAGAACAGTCTTAGTTTTGGAAGTACAGCCTGAGGTGAATCAGAGCCTGATAACACCTGGTGAAAGACCCCTCCTGTTCAGGTTTCTTTGCTATCCTACCAGGAGTGGTACTTTGAATTTGACAAAGGCAAAAAGAAACAACTTTGGTGACTTTTCAAAGTATGGAAAAAGTGTCTGAATATTTTCAAATGTTGCTTTAAAAACGGTCAATGCTGCAGAACCACCAAATCCACAAAAGCAGTCTTTCTACACTCCAGGATTATTTCTCTTTTGCTACAAAATGACTGAAACGGCCAAAAGATAACTTTTTTGCTCTTTATTTATTCCCCGGAGTGGCGCAGACAAACACTGGCATCCACTGAACACACGCACAAACAAATAAATACGCGGAATTTAAAAAGGCCGTACTCGGGGGAGCCGTGGGGCAAAGGGAGATGGAGCGTTATTTATTTATTTAGGAAAAAAGAAAATTCAAAATGAGGGGCTGAGTGCACAGCAATTCAACAGCCACAATTGAAGAAAAAAAAAGTTCATGGAAATAAAGCTTAAACCCCCCCACAGTGGACAAAGTAGTGATGGACGAACAGGAGGAGACAGATCAGTGTGATCGTCCAGCTGCAAACTAAGGCTGTTTACATGCGCGCTGACGACTCCATTAATGCTAATTTGAGGCACACACACACACACACACACACACAAAAGAAAAAAACATGAGACAGACCTGAGCTAATTACATCTGTCCAAACTGTTGATACGCACGAGACAGAGAGAAGGTACTTGTGGTGCAGAGCTGTTGCTCTTCAACAGACTCAAACGTGAATTGTGCTGGAGAAGTGGTGAAACTGGTGGCCCTTGAAAATGTTATTAGGCATGGATGGGTGTGGGTTTGAGCAGGAGAGCAGACTTTCCAACGTCTACTGGGCAACCAGTGACAACAGAAATTGACGAAAAACTAGCAGAGAAAGAGCTAACAGTTTTAGACGTATGTTTTGGAATTTCTTCAGTGCCACGGGATTTCAAGACGGTAATTTTTTTGTTGTATGTAACACTGTGTACAAAAGATTGTTTTTTTTCAGACTTGTGTTTCAGCATACAGTAAAGCATCCTGATGTGACTGGAGACAGTATGTTTAAATTTGACCGCTACATTTCACTGCAGCCTCTGTCCAACCACTCTGTCCACAAGGCTGGGAGTGTGGAGCCGGCCCAAAAAATGGGACCGTTTTCTGTTTGAAAATGAGACGTTAACTTCCATAAATCCATTAAGTCCATGTGACGGCGGGTTGTTTGGACCTGACCGAGCCTGAATCCTGAACACCTGGCTGAGTTAATTTAAATGCCACGGTCTATTTCAGCGTTGTAAACTGGGTTTTTATCACTCCACAGTCACAGTGGTCAGCTCTCTGAGGCTTCCAGCAGAATAAAACACTGTGCGGCAAAAGTGTTCGTTATTTCAAGACCCTGCTGCGGCACGAAAAAAAAAAAAAATAAAGAATGTAGTGCAGTACCAGGATTGTGTTGTAGATGTGTGGGTCAAATATATGCATGAATTTTAGGTCGCAGATGTCCCTACCAGGTCAGGGAGTGCATCGTGATAATAGTTCAATTAATGGATGCTAATGACTCATTCTATTGGACAGTACATACAGCTAATTTATGCTTAACCCCAGTACATCTGCAACATATTTGCGGAGCGTTAGTGAATTTCAGAACCCAACATCGAGGGCAATCACAGGCCTTTCTCTGATCATTTCTTACCACGTCATGCAAATCATCCTGTAATTACCAGATTGTGAGTCACTGTCTGCATTTCAATCTGTTACAAATGAGCTACATTTCACATTCAGGTCTGTGCAGATCACAGTAGGTTTAATATTCCTGAACTTTGTTTAAGATGTGACTGCAGGATGTGTCCATTGATAATAGGAGCTGCACAGAGCGGGGGGGAAAAGAAATGAAAAGCTTATGTTTTCTTAGCTAAAGGGCATGTGTCGTACTTAATGTAACGCAGACCCAAAAGCTAAAGGTTAGCTTGGAAAAATCAATCCATTAAAGCAGTTGTCTATTACATTCGTTCTTAAAACGATGTTTTTGCAGTGGATGAGAACTGGCTTAAAGGATGCATAAAATTAAAATAAACTAAAAAATAAGGAATATATTTAACACAAGTATCAAAGAGTATTTTAGGAAAAGCAAAAAAGGCTAAAAACAAATTAAATAATGATAGCATTATGTTATGGTAGTAACTAGGGGTGCAACGATACACAAAATGAATGGTTCAGTTTGATACTGAAGTGTCACGGTTTGATTTTTTATTTTTGACAAAAAAGAGAACTTTCCAGGCCTTTTTTATTTATAGTTTATCAAGTGTTAAATTAAATTAATTCTATCTGCCTCATTTTCTGTTTTCTGCATACTAAGAAGTTAGAGCCATATAAAACAAAAACAGCACATTGTAAAAATAAATAAACGAATCTGATAAATCCTCCATCTTCTATTATATAATATATACAGTATATATATCTAACTGTGCTGTCATTCCTTCCACAGTCAGACCAGCCAGTTAGCCTAGCTTAGCACGAAGAACAGACACAGTAGCATCAGTTGGCTGAGCTTTCAAAGATCAACTAAGGAAATTCTGTTAAAAAAAAAAAAAAAAATGTTACCCTTTCCAGAACTCTCAACCTTGTTGTCAATAAGTGGTGTTCTTGTTTTTAAGGAAATTATTGGATAGACAAAAAGTTCTAAGACAAGTTGATTATTACCACTGTTAATGGTAATAATCAAACTGTTGTGGTTATTATTTCTGACATTATTAGTAATCAGCTTTTTGAGTTCAAGGTGTTATGGTGAAGTTAGGTCTTAAGGAGGATCTGGGTACGTAACATTCACACCACTGTCATACCAATAGGTATGACAATATCAAGGCTATTTCTCTAAATACAATTCCATGTCTTTTTCAAGAATTTGTGGAATTCTGGAGGATGTGTTTGACTTCTTTGTCTTTGTCCTAAGATGAGGAATGACAAATGAAAAGTTGACCTTGGCACTGATCACAACATGGTTCCTTTAAGGCGTGTAAATATTGATCAGATAATACATAGCACAGCACGGTGCTTCTTTAAGGTACAGGGATGAGAAACAGTTGTTTTTACATCTTTTAGTGATAAATGTTAGAGACTTCGAAGGATGAATGAAGGACCTTCACTTGATACAGTATGTTGTCGTGGGTTGTACTACAGTTTACTACCAGACATTTGTTTTACTGCATCCACTGCTGTGCATCCTTCACTGTACTGCAGTACAGTATGTTTAATCTAAAGTCCTGTTTCTTCGCGACTGTTAGACTATAAGTCAACGACCTCAAGATTAATGTCACTGCAGCGCTGACATCAAGACAAATGACTGTACGTCTGCTGGACACTGAACCGATTCTGAGGAATAAGTTACAGTGTGTGAGCCAAACCTCATTCTAACGAGGGCTTTCTTTACTCTGGGAATCCCTCACTGTGTCGTGGAAACTCAGTTCTCCTACTCTGCCGTTCATTATTATTCCACTTCTGCTCGTTCTCCTCTTTTTTGGTTCCTTGGTTGGTTTTGTCTTGACAGAAGAAAAGAAATCAATGTCACCACGTAACCAGTGTAACCACGGGTTTTGATCAATGTCACCACGTAACCAGTGTAACAACAGTTTTTTAATGAACTGGAACTGGACATTTGAACTGGGAAAGAAGCTTCTGGAGCTGGATTTAGTGTTTTCTGTCTGAAACAAAAATATGTAACACTACTCTAAAAACAACATCCCAGGAAAAAAAGCTAACTAGACAAGAACTGGATCCAACAACAAGACAAGACTACTTGATAAAAGGAGAGAAGAAACTACAGTCAAATATGGGAAACATATTTAAAATCCTTTGTATAAAGAAAAGAAAATATTCTATGTTTTTCTTTTTTGTTACACTGCCTCCAAAGATGGGTTATAGAGGGAAAAGTTACATTTAAAATTTAATTTGTGTATTCACATTAGACATTTGCCAAACTAGACTATTCAGTATAACTATTCAATATAAAAAAATATTATTATTATTGTATTAATAATAATAATAATAACTATATAAAAGTCAATATTCATTAAAAATGCAATTTGTGTACATTTGTTATGCATGTAAAGCAGCGGTATCAAACACCTGGCCCAGGGGCCACATCCATGTCGCGAATCTCTCACATTTGGGCCATGATTACCAATCATAGTAAAAAAAAAATCAATTAGTAAAATGCTTTAGTTTATTATTTAAGAATGGAAAAAAATGTCATAATTGTTCTCATACCATGATTACCAATCACAGTAAAAAAAAAAATCAATTAGTAAAATGCTTTAGTTTATTATTTAAGAATGGAAAAACATGTCATAATTGTTCTCATATATTTTAAATATATATGTTTCGATATATTTATATGTAGAATATAATATACATTTAAATATATTATATATACATCATATTACAAAAACATGACCTTTTCTAAAAGTTTGTCTTGTGTATGGCCCTCCAATAAAACGACAGTTGCAGCAGTGTTGCATCTGTTCAAACATACTAAGAGTACTCGCCTAAACTGTGAGTGGAGTAATGTAAAGGACGAGGTTAAAACCTTCGTCTGTGGCTGTGAAGACTTTGTCAACAACATTCTAACGTGGGACCACGCTGTGTCGTGGACGTGGCTCCAGACCTGCTGAAGACCAGAACTGAGGCCCATCAGGAGATCATTTCTGCACTGACCTTCAAAAAGCAGAGACAAAAGTAAATGACCCCATTATAACAGAATCGATACTGTAATCACAGTGAGCCGCAGCCAGGAAATAAGGGACGGACCGACCGCAGACCTTTTATACTGTGTTATCATTAGCTTCCCAACATCTCCAGCTACTGTACATTCATTACTGACTGCACCAAAAAAGCTCCTTTTATGAGGCAATTCCCAACCTCCATGGAATTGGTCTCTATACATTCCCTGACAGCTGCCATCAGCAACAGTGATCTCAGTGATGGGAGGACGGACTTCACGTTGGTTCCTCTCCACACAATAATACCAACCCCAACATTTGATCAGGGGAGAAACAAGAATTCTCTTTGATCTGTGAGTCTGAGAGTTTTCACCGCAGCAGTGTGTCGTTGACCTGGGTACACGGTGTTGCAGTGTAAGGCACTGATGCCTTACAGTGAAAAGGTTTAGTATTCAGCAATGTAATCTACTTGGACTATAGAAGGAAACATACTATTGAAGGTTAATGCTCTATTTATCCATTTATAACAAGTGAAGACTTTTAGCTTAATTATTTTAACACAAAAGGTATTTTATTTATAAAACTGATACCAGAAATGGTCCAGAAAAAAATACAACAACAACAACAAAACATCGTGTCCCTTCTTTATCCCACAACAGGGAAAATTATAGTGTGAGTTCTTTGCAACCGACACAGGCTGCCACAGGAGGCGCCATTAAGTACATGGTCGCGACTTATAGGCTGCCACAAGGGAGGCTCTATTAGGGATATATGGTTTCTCTGGGAATTGAAACCAGGACTCTCTGCTTTCAAGGCAAAGGTGCTAACTGCTACACTGTGGAGCCACCATAATATAGTAATACCTTGAGGTACAACTGCCCTGTAGCGGAAATGGCAAAAAAGACTGAAAAAAGTTAGACTGACAGAGCTAAAGTTTAGCAAAAAGTTAAACTTGCCTCCCATTAATAAACAAAGGGAATCAAACACAGCAACAGCTAGCAAAACTAAATACAATCGCAAGGCTCAAATTTTCCTGAACAACCAGACAACCTGAGGAAAATAATGAAAATTCGACATCAACTAAATCTAATAAACCACAAAATATTTACTCACAAGTATCTGGAGAGAGAGAAAATGTAGTATTAAGAGCCAGAAATGTTTTAAAATGTGTACAGCATTATCCATGTAATAATGTCATTATACCTCAAATAATAATTGAACATAAAACTGGCCAAATCTGTTTTTTTTTTTTCTTGTGGGCTATTTCCGGACCACGAGCCATATGTTTTACACCTCTACTCTAAAATTGATCATACATATGCCAGGAGGTAATTGTCTCTATGAAGGTCTGGAGGCCTGGTGCAGAGGCCCTACATGATGACTGCATGGTTGGCTCCAGCGCCCCCCTCTGACCCTGAGAGGATCAAGTGGTAGACAAAGAATGGATGAATAAATCCTTATTCTGATGAATGGCCATAAAATGTATTTTACGACGACATCAATTATGTCCAAGTTAAAGATTTTGGACCTGAATGTGATGGAGGTTTGTTCCAGTGTCTCAGCTCTGGCACTGACATCGGTTCCATCCCAGCTGACACTGTGCCTTTCACTCAGTGTCAGCTGGGATTACTTCCTGCTCTTCTGCTCTGACCCTCTCTCTCTCTCTCTCACACACACACACACACACAAACACACATCGTAGTGATGCCAGATGAATCTTTGAATCTTCTCCCTCACACAGAGTCATGACCAGTGAACAAGCAGTGTGTCAGAAATCGAAATGAAGCTACAAAAGGTCAAACACTGGCTGTTCAAAATGAAACCTCTCACTTTGAAACGCACACACACACACACGCGTGCGCACCGTCAATAAAACACCAGAAGAATCCGGTCCCTGGTGTTTCTTCCGCTCATCTACTCTGAACACACACTTTCACCTCTGTGAAACTTCAACCTTTGCCGAACTCATTGAAATGTAAATTTGGCTGAGAAAACAAAAAGCTTTTCACTGACAATGCCCTTCAGAAATTCATTTAGCTAAAAGTCACATTTCTGACCCGGCTTTTCTGAAATTATTAGTACTATTATTTGACAGTTTGGTTCTAATTTGCCTCACTTTCAATCATTTTTCAACAAAGATTTCAACTTCAGGGAATGTAATTCATACTGTGTGGTTGTTTACTAAAACTGAGTGGTTCTGGTCAGTAATCATTAATAGCTCAAATGATATAGCTTCATTAGTACTTTACCTGATTTACTTTTGCAATTCTTTTAGCCATTCTTTGTGATAGGAATTCATTGGCTAATTTGCTGCTAATTTTGGCAAAACTTGATCCATTATTTATGAGACACCTTCATCTAATTCTGTTTTAGTTAGCCAGTGCACCTATTGACTAACTTTCAGTTATAACTTATATGTTTGCCAGTATGTATGTACATATATTCTTGGCTAAATATTAAAAAAAAACATATATATATATTTTGCTGTTTTTAGCTAGCTTTTAGAGACGTCAGTGCTAACGTGGTTCACTAAGCCATGTTTCTGTCCTTTTTTCTGGTATGATTGTAACTAATTAGCCATTAGCTTATTTTTGGTAATTTTTTGCCAATTCAAGGTGAACAAAACGTTAGGCCCATACAGGTAAGTCAGGTTTTCTCTACAGTAGCTAAAAACAACCCAAAGATACAACAAAATTACCAAAGTAAAACTAGTAAACTTGTTGCATTGAGCTCTGTCATTTTTTATTTATTTTCAATTTTAAAGTATTTATTGACTAATAAAATATTTTTTCCTTTTTTTGGCTTTGCTATTAATTATTTGTTGCTATATCTTACAGGTGGGCCACAGGCCCTATGTTTGACAGAAATTTTAAGATTTTTTATTCAGCTTCTCTAAAAAGCTATTCTCTGAACAACTTACAGCAGAGATGTAATGAATGTTTTTCTGTAGACTTTAAAAAACAAAGTCAGCAAAACTAAACCAACAAAAATCCAACTTCTCAACACTCCCTAACTTTAAGGTGCAGCAGCTGAACATTGAGGCAGGACAGACTAATGAGAGCCCACACCAACCCAAGATAATGTTATTTTGTCTCCAAAGGCCTGAACGATCTCAATTAATTGTCGAGTTATCATCGCAGCTGCGGCGTTTCAGTGCAAGGTTACGATGATGCACAGCTACTGTTATACTAATATGAGCTCTGGCTTCAGATTGGCCCATTTGCAGAGAAAAACATTGAGGAGTGGAGGCTGTAAGGCCGTGCACCGTGACTCCTGCAGCAGCTGTGCTGCGTGACATTTGCATAACCAGGAGATTTCCTTCTCCTCCTGAAGGATGAGGAGAGCAGAGTGGAGAACGTGAAGTGGGACGTGTCCGAAAATAAGACCCAGAGAGAGAGAGGGATGTGGACACTACTCTGGAAATGAGGACACAGTCAGCTACAAGAAAAAGAATCTAAACATAAAAACAGAAGATGATCTGAAACACCAACTGTTATGGCTTAGCTACGGTATCTTCGTTTCCCGCCTAATGTTTTCATTATCAGACAGCCTTGCTCAGCTATTGCTATCACTAAAAGTTAGTTATCCTAGAACTTCTATTGACTTACAAAAATTCAAGTAAAAAATATACAACACTTTATATGTTTTCACAGTTTCTATGTAGCTAATTGGCTAGCTGAAAGCTGTTTCACTAAGTTTAAGTTAGCTCTTTTGGCTAATTTATAGCATGCAATGGACTGATAAACAATTCTTTATTTAGCCGCTATTGGTTGACTTCGCTATTTTTTTTCTATATGATTATTTTCTTTCTTTTTATTTTAATTCACAGCTTCATTTTTGTCAAACGTTATTATTTGTTGTTTATTTTGAAATCCAGTCGCGAGCCAGATTGGACGGTTTAGTGGCTGGATTTGGCCCGCCGGCCATCAGTTGATCACCATTGATTTAGGGTAACATATACTTCTCATCCTATCCTCTTGGTATACAATACATTTTATTTCTAATGTCTTATTGTGGCCAATTACAAAACTAGTAAGAGATACAAGTGTATCAGAACAAATTAAACTGACTTTCCATATCAATGATTAGTGAAATGAACTGGGAGTACTTCCATCTGTACATAAAGATCATATCGTCACGTAATTACTTGTCATGTTAGACCACATATGTTTACGATGCCAACACATCACGATGTCATAAAACAGGAAATGACAGTGGAAGGTTTTTCCTATACACTGATGACAACACGTTTACTGACACAGCTTAGCAGCTACTGTCAGCAGCGTCTTAGAGATCATTGTACCACAGCCAAGATTAGATCCCAGTACCAGGCTGTAGTAATTACTCTTTACAATCAAGAGGCAGCGATGACAGCTGCCTCAAATTCTGTATTGAATGATAAGAATACTTCCTGGCTTCATGTCAGAAACAAAGAAAAATCCTGACAACATTCCGATCCAATTCTGCTGTCACTGAAGGCACAAACCAGTGTTTGATGTGACTAAATATAAACGGCATGAAGACAGGTGTTTGTGTGGATGTTGCCGTCATGTCGCTGTCGAGAGTCAAAATGCGGTCGTGTGAGGTTTTTATTTGATTTGATGTTTTTATTCATCCTTTAAAAATGAATTTGGAAATCAGAGAACGTATTTGATTTTTTTTTAACTAAATTTCAACAGAAACCTGTTAAAATGACTCTACTCTACAGCAGGTTTGGATCTGATTTCCCTTCACCAACGTAAGGTGCAGTAAGGTGATTTCCTGTTATATTTCCCACAATTTTTGAGCTTTTCCTTAAACTTTTGATATCTATTGGCTTAATTATAAATTATCCTCAATGTTAAGTATGTGTTGCTATATTTTACTCATCTATCTCCTACATCAGTGATCAAAAGGTGGCCCAGGGTCCCAATATACCCTACCAAACAGTTCAATACAGCGCACTACTGGATTCCAAAATAAAAGTCAACTTAATGTATAATGTAAGAAAAAATGTGACTTTTAATTTAATTTTATTTAAACATCCCGACCCAATATAGTTGGTGACCTCTGTCCTACATAATAATTAGCTATCGCTAGGTAAATTTCAACTACTAGATAACCATTTATTTATAACCCCTTAAAGTATGTTTTTGTTATTTTTTCAGATTTTCCAGTCCTTCGGTGACAAAAGAAGCAGGTGCAAAATTCCAGAAAGAAGTCATTCTCTGTGTAGATGTGAAGTGAAAAAAAAAATTCATAATTTGCATTTTTATGACTGCACAGACTTTATAGCCTGGTTCCATTTATATAAACAGGGTATATAAACTGTATATAAACAGTTAGCAGCAACCAGTGTAGATCTTCTATTTTGACAATGAAATAATCCTCAGAGACTCTCAGATAATTTACATACGTCCACCCACCCTACGTCTTTCAATCCCACCAACACCGTCCAGAAAACAAACCCTCCTGACCCCTCTGACCTCTGGGACTCCTGCTCGTCTTGCTCTCTTTCTTTTTTGCCCTTGTTGTAATTGGATCACTGTGCCTCTGTCTGGATCTGTGGCCAGAATGACCCCCGGCCCTCGGCCCTCACTTCACATGCAGTGGTCTCTTCTCTCTTCTCCTCCAGCTAATGGGCAGATGACATCTGCCAAAGCCACTACAGCTCCCGGTGAAATTAATTAAACCATGAACTCTCATTACACCAGAGCACGGAGCTGCTTCTCCTGGAAGTCCACAAGTGAAGAGATAATATAAGATATATGTCAGTAAGAGGCGGGTTGCAGTCCAGGTCAAGGCCCGAACGTTTCTCATACAGGGCTAAAATCACTGAAGACTGGATCTTTAACACATTGGGCAACAACCATTATTTTATCGCACATACACATTCTTTTTTTCAATTACATTCCTCCTTCCTGGCAGTACTGGACAACATCCTACACCAAATCTGATGAGGAGTTAAGACAGGTCGAGTGAGGGAACTCAAGTATCTGTCACTTGTGCAGTCATGTGATTTCAGCTGTCAATCAATATGCACCAACTCTTGACTCAAGAATATTAATAATTACTTTATAATATTTAATTTTGAACAATTCTTTGATCAATTACTAGACATTTAAGTTGACCCCAATGGATTTCCAAATGACCCCAGGTGTGGTCGTGACCCCACAGTTTAAGAACACTGTTCTCCCAGATTAAAATAACATTTTTGTATGTGACAAAACAATGGTATTTCATACATTATTGTGATAACATTGGGTTAACTTGACCCATCCTAATATTTTCAATTGTATTTCAAAGTGTTTAGAGAAACCTAACTAACATTTTTTTAATTCTCTTTTCTCTTTTATTCAGAATTCCTTCCAGCCTAAGTGGGTTTTAGTTTTAAAGATATTTCCAACGCACAATCTTATTTTGCTTTAACTTCAACCTGATCACTCACATCATAATCGACTCCCGCTGGCATAAGTAAAATTAAACCCACTGCCAAAGCTACATCACATAGTTGCTCTTTTCAGTTTTACTTTTCGCTTGAATAGACTTCCCAGCATTCCATTAAATAAAACACCGACCCCAGGACTCAATCATATTAATGTGAGACTATAACATCATTAGAGCAGAGCCTTATTATTCTTTATCAACATGAATTGTTTCGTGGAAAAGGGAAGCCGTCCACTTTATCGCTCAGTTCTGTTAACCCACCCGCCTTTCCCATCACGTGTTCGGGTAAATTACGATGCATTCAAGTGTCGTAAAAAACAAACAAATCACTTCCCTGCCCTCGTGTTTCTCTCTAACTACTTCCCCGAGTCACTTCCCACAGCCCTGCTGCCTCTCATTCAGCTGTGAGGGTCTCACTCACACATGCACACACACTTGCTCACACAATCTGTCCCTGCCAGCATGAGTTAATGAAATTGCAAATGCCAGGCAGCAGTTTAGACTGGAATCAATCAGTACAGATGTGATGAGCTCGATTTGATTACATATAAAATTGTGATTTAATGTTTGGCTGGGGCCTTGTGGTTATTACGGGCACTACTGAAGGGGCTAGGAGCACGGAAGGGCCAGTCATATCAACGATTTCCTTGTTGATGCCTTTTGGAACAAGGTTACGAATATAGCTGCCGGGAGTTGTAGGTGGGACACATCAGAGTGGGTCGAGAAGTTGGAACTATATTGTTTTCCATGCAGATGGTTCATACTTAGCACAGGTTGCTAATAAATCAAACCGTTTGACAATTGTCTCAGGCAGCTTCTAAGTGAGTGTGGAGATGATATTTTTAGCTTGAGCTGCTTTGGTGAAAGGAAATCACTTCCTCACAGTATGCATAAATAACAATGTTGTTCTCTGTATGCCTTCAAATGTGTAAGAAACATTGATCTGATAAACTTTAAGAATGAGTATATATACAGACGGTCCTCCACTTGCTTATGGCGCGACAGAACTTAATTTTGGCTGTAAGTCGAAATTCACGTACAGTCACGTAAGTCTTCTGCGTATAGCTCCAAATGACAACGTATTCATGCACTCCACTTGCAACTGGTTTCCGTGCAAAGATGGCAAGTTTTAACATCATACATCAGAATGATGGAACATGACTTTCTTAATAAATTTATGGGTGATGGCAACATAAACACAAATGCTGTAGGTCAAGGACGACGTAAATCAAGGTCCCCTGAAACAGATTGTCACACCTACACATGTACAGTTTACGACTGCATGCCTTTTAAACTTGCATATTTTGTTCATTCACACAAAAGCAGAACCTTGCAGGGTCGGAGAATTCACTTCTGTCACTAAAGGTAAAAGACATTACAGATGTAGCCACAAACCAGAAGCAACCCACAAGGCCAAATATTCCCTTTAGCAAGAACCAACGAGCAACGGTAAAGAAACACGGACAGCAACAACAATAAATGCAAATGAGCTGCTGCTGTACTTCAGTGTGTAAAACATGTCAACAGTACTAAAAAATGCATGATGCAGAGCTGATTAGAGGGCAACACCAAGACAATACCACAAACACCAAACACAGCTGCTTCATCACTGAGTTGTTAGAAAGACACTGAGTGTGTTTACATGACAACATGTAGAGATCAGTTCTCTACCAAAATAAGACAGAAACTGGATAAAAATTAATGTCTGTCAGAAAAACGATGATTTATTTTTCCCTCTGCTGAACGAACACAGTCAGATAATACAGTTGAAGATGACAAATGGACGCTTGAATATGTTTCACTGATCTTTCGCTAAAGTGTTTCTGTGGGATTTGACCCCAAGTACCAGGATCAACATACAGTACAGCCTGCTAGCATAATTAGTCTAGCCTAATCCACGACAGAAATTATTGTTTCCGTTTACACAACACTGGATTATTGTGACATTTAGTGTGAAAATCTAAACCTACCATTGAAGTTATTGAATATATGGCAGTTTAAATGCTAGTTAGCTCATAGCATGAGTAAATCCTACTGGCTACACACAAGCTAACAAGTCAAACTTTCTGAACTGTGAACTGTATTTGTGTGAATCACATCCTTTGACATGACATTATGACAAACATTTTTTATTATTGTATTATTGTGATGCTATTCCAGACTGTTCCATGCATATTCCTCATTTTTAGCTATGTTTGGTACCAATGTATTAAAAATACCTACTCATATTTTTAGTAATGTTTTGAAGTGTGTTTTTGCAACCTTATTTCTGTTGTAATGTTTAATTCCCTTTTCATCAATTTAGTGGCAGTCTTTACGCTGCTTTAGCAATGTAAGCTAATGCTTTGTATTTAACTTACTAATTTCAAGCTTTATGGAGTTAAAGTTTTACCAACTGTATCAATACTAAGCCAGTATGTGGCTAACTTTTAACTTTTAATTTGCAGACGAGGAGATTATGACATTAAGTATAAATAAACCCATCGTGGTATGTTGTTTGCTCAATGGATCACCATCAAAAATATCACTGATCCTTTCACTGCTTCTTAGTTTTGAAATTTAAAGTTAGCTTGATTTGAACTTGAGACCCAAACACATGGAGGTCAAGAAGGTGAACGCTGAACCATAAGTCCTCGAGCCAGGACTTACAACCCTGTCACTAGACTTTAGGCCCCAATGAGATTCACTAAAGAGTTTTTTAATGCAAAAAGATAATGTCTTGTTATGGAGAACAAATGCTGATAGGTGGAAAATAACGGTCATTAAAGAAGAACTGAGAGAATAGGTGCAGAGAGAAGTTTGAAGAAAGTGCTGAGCCCGGTGACAACTTTCTCTGCAGCTGTCATCCATCACAGGAAGTAAAGAATACAGGGGCTCTCACACAGGATACAGGGCGACCTTGTTTGTCCGTTGCTAAAAGCTTCTCCCCTCGGCTTCTGCGTCCCCCTGCCAACATATTACAATTATCTCTACAAGCATGTTTTTAACCTTGTGGGCCTAGTGCCTGATTTATACCGACAGTTACAACAGAATAATCAGCGCCGCAACATTTGGCAACTATGATGCCAAACATATAAATTGATTAGTTGGTGGAAAAATGCTGAGGCAAACAGCGGACTACTTTATCAGCGACCTTTTCCACGTCTCTGTCTGACATCGAGAATATCAGCCAAAGGAGCTGGATGTCACCTGATCCACGTTGGCAGTTACAGCCTCTGCTGTGGTAATAAAGGGAAACAAGCTCACACCTGGTATAAATCTTTCCTCTCCTACACTCGTTTCATTCACACGTGTTTATTCCTCAGCGCCAACGTGCAATTATTCCATAAAGATTCTGCATCAGGCGTCGTTCTGCTGCCTTATCAAAGACAGTGAAGCTGCACAGACGGATAAAAAAAAAAATTGAAATTAGTAAATAAAATATGACATTCCATTTCCTCTGGATCAGCAAGGATTTCAGTTCAGGCTCCAAAAATGATTTTATTTATCAGCTCATAAATGTTACATTCTCCTTGACTAAGTCTTTGTTTTTTTCACTTCCGCAAGTCTGGCACTGAGACTGAGATGGTGTTGCCAGATCAGTCAACCAGTCAATCAACGGATGGAGACACTGTTTAATACATATATAGTGTACATATATACATACATATATATATACTGGAGTACTTTTCTTGTCTTTTTCATAGAGTACAAATATAAGAACTTTTATTTTTAAGCAAATTCACAGAAAAACAATAGTTGCTTATAAAAACCTAGACCTGTCATTCAGAAAACCAACTCATTTCTCATACATTTTTCCCCTGTTGTGATTCATACAGAGCTCCCTGCCATTTCTGCATCCGAAGCCATTTCACATGTGCAATTCAAAGGTTATTATTATAGGACATGTTTTATTCATGCTGTGTGCTCTAAAGTATTAATCTATGAAAATGCAAATACAAACAGTCAGAAGTATCCACTCTGAGGAGATACCTCTCCTGGATTCAAAGAGAAGAGATGAATAAAAGTCACATTAAAAACATAGTGATTTGAAAGCCGATATTTTTTGTTATTTATCACAGCGGGCAAAGA